>NC_057801.1:452063605-452306455 GCF_018294505.1 Triticum aestivum
ACATGATAGAACCTATGGCTGAAGCATAGGGAATGACTTTCATTTTCTCTCTATCTTCTGCAGTAGTCGGGCATTGAGTCTGACTCAACTTCACACCTTGTAACACAGGCAAGAACCCTTTCTTTGACTAATCCATTTTGAACTTCTTCAAAACTTTATCAAAGTATGTGCTTTGTGAAAGTCCAATTAAGCGTCTTGATCTATCTCTATAGATCTTGATCCCCAATATGTAAGCAGCTTCTCTATGGTCTTTTATAGAAAAACTCTTATTTAGGTATCCCTTTATGCTATCCAGAAATTCTATATCATTTCCAATCAACAATATGTCATCCACATATAATATCAGAAATGCTACAGAGCTCCCACTCACTTTCCTATAAATACAAGTTTCTCCAAAAGTCTGTATAAAACCATATGCTTTGATCACACTATCAAAGCATTTATTCCAACTCCGAGAGGCTTGCACCAGTCCATAAATGGATCACTGGAGCTTGCACGCTTTGTTAGCACCCTTTGGATGGACAAAACCTTCTGGTTGCATCATATACAACTGTTCTTCCAGAAATCCATTCAGGAATGCAGTTTGGACATCCATTTGCCAAATTTCATAATCATAAAATGCAGCAATTGCTAACATGATTCGGATAGACTTAAGCATCGCTACGGGTGAGAAAGTCTCATCGTAGTCAACTCCTTGAACTTGTCGAAAACCTTTTGCAACAAGTCGAGCTTTGTAAACAGTAACATTACCATCTGCGTCGGTCTTCTTCTTAAAGATCCATTTATTTTCTATGGCTTGTCGATCATCGGGCAAGTCCACGAAAGTCCACACTTTGTTCTCATACATGGATCCTGAGGGACTCCCGGACTAGGGGGTGTCCGGATAGCCGAACTACCATCATCGGTCGGACTCCAAGACTATGAAGATACAAGATTGAAGACTTCGTCCCGTGTCCGGATGGGACTTTCCTTGGCGTGGAAGGCAAGCTTGGTGATACGGATATGTAGATCTCCTACCATTGTAACCGACTCTGTGTAACCCTAGCCCTCTCCGGTGTCTATATAAACCGGATGGCTTTAGTCCATAGGACGAACAACAATCATACCATAGGCTAGCTTCTAGGGTTTAGCCTCCTTGATCTCGTGGTAGATCTACTCTTGTAACCCACATCATCAATATTAATCAAGCAGGACGTAGGGTTTTACCTCCATCAAGAGGGCCGAACCTGGGTAAAAACATCGTGTCCCTCGTCTCCCGTTACCATCCGCCTAGACGCACAGTTCGGGACCCCCTACCCGAGATCCGCCGGTTTTGACACCGACATTGGTGCTTTCATTGAGAGTTCCTCTATGTCGTCACCGATAGGCTCGATGGCTTCTTTGATCATCAACGACGATGCAGTCCAGGGTGAGACCTTCCTCCCCGGACAGACCTTCGTATTCGGCGGCTTCGCACTGCGGGCCAATTCGCTTGGCCAGCTGGAGCAGATCGAAGGCTACGCCCCTGGCCGTCAGGTCAGATTTGGAAGTTTGAACTTCACGGCTGACATCCGCGGGGACTTGATCCTCGACGGATTCGAGCCACAGCCGAGCGTGCCATACTGTCACAATGGGCATGATTTAGCTCTGCAGCCGGACAGTACCCTGGAGGCCGCACACGAACCCGCTCCGATCTTCGACTCAGAGCCGGCTGCGCAGACCAAGGATGGATGGCTAGACACCACCTCGGGGGCTGCAACCTCTACGGCGATTGAGCCGAACACCGATCTTGTCCCCCATGAAGCTCGTGACTCCGAGGTGCCGGACTCCTTGCCGGACTCCGGACCTCCCGCGCCCCCTCCAGTCGAATCCGATTGGGCGCCGATCATGGAGTTCACCGCGGCGGACATCTTTCAACACTCACCTTTTGGCGACATCTTGAGTTTGCTAAAGTACCTCTCGTTATCAGGAGAGGCCTGGCCGGACTGCGGCCAGGACGGTTGGGATGCGGACGACGAAGAAATTCAAAGCCCACCCACCACCCACTTGGTAGCCACTCTCGACGACCTAACCGACATGCTAGATTACGACTCTGAGGACATCGACGGTATGGACGACGATGCCGGAGACGACCAAGAACCAGCACCCACCGGGCACTGGAAAGCCACCTCTTCATACGACATATACATGGTGGATATCCCAAAGGATGGGAACGGCGAAGGAATAGCGGAGGATGACCCCTCCAAGAAACAGCCCAAGCGCCGGCGTCAGCGGCGCCGCTCTAAATCCCGCCATAGCAAGAATGAGGATTCCGGCATCGGAGACAATAATACACCGGATAGTGCCGAAGACAACCCACTCTAGCTAGATCCAGCACAGGAGGAGGGGGACGCCATCCCTCATGAGAGAGCGGCCGAAGAAGAGGTAGAGGACTATATGCCTTCCTCCGGAGACGAGGCAAGCCTCGACGACGACGAATTCGTCGTGCCTGAGGATCCCGTCGAACAAGAGCGTTTCAAATGCAGGCTTATGGCCACGGCAAACAGCCTCAAGAAAAAGCACCAGTAGCTTAGAGCTGATCAAGACCTGCTAGCCGACAGATGGACCGAAGTCCTCACGGCCGAAGAGCATGAACTCGAACGCCCCTCCAAAAGCTACCCCAAACGTAAGCTGCTCCCCCGATTAGAGGTGGAGGCATATGATCCCGCTTCACCAGGAGACAATACGGCTGATCGACCACCCCATGGTCGCGACAGAGAGGCCTCAAGGCCGTTCACTAGACCCGTACCCCGGCATCGCTCGAAAAGCACAAGGCCACATGGGAACACTCCGGACCTGCGCGACATATTGGAGGATAAGGCAAGACAATCAAGATCGATCTATGGATCACGTAGGCGCCCCACGATATGTGACGATCACCGTCACCCCGGACACAGTAAGTCCGGCCGGGCCGAACACAACAGACAAAGCTCTTTTGAGCTCCGTCGCGATATCGCCCAGTACAGAGGCGCCGCACACCCACTGTGCTTCACAGATGAGGTAATGGATCATCAAATCCCAGAAGGGTTTAAACCCGTCAATATTGAATCTTATGATGGCACAACAGACCCCGCGGTCTAGATCGAGGACTATCTCCTCCACATCCACATGGCCCGCGAAGACGATCTCCATGCCATCAAATGTCTCCCACTCAAACTTAAAGGACCAGCCCGGCACTGGCTTAATAGCTTGCCAGCAGAGTCAATCGGGAGTTGGGAGGACCTGGAAGCCGCATTCCTCAATAACTTCCAAGGCACGTACGTGCGACCACCAGATGCAGATGACCTAAGCCACATAATTCAGCAGCCAGACGAATCGGCCAGACAATTCTGGACATGGTTCTTAACCAAGAAAAACCAAATCGTCGACTGTCCGGATGCCGAGGCCGTCACGGCCTTCAAGCATAACATTCGCGACGAGTGGCTTGCCCGGCACCTCGGACAGGAAAAGCCGAAATCCATGGCAGCCCTTACATCACTCATGACCTACTTCTGTGAGGGTGAGGACAGCTGGCTAGCACGCAGCAACAACCTCAACAAAAATTCTGGCAGTCCGGATATCAAGGACCGTAGTGGCAGGTCGCGTCGCAACAAAAACAAATGCCACATTAACGGCGATAACAGTGAGGATACGGTAGTCAATGCCGGATTCACAGGCTCTAAACCCGGTCAACGAAAAAAGCCATTCAAAAGAACAACTCAGGGTCCGTCCAATTTGGACCGAATTCTCGACCGCTTGTGCCAGATACATGGCACCCCTGAAAAGCCAGCTAACCACACCAATAGGGACTATTGGGTGTTCAAGCAGGTAGGCAAGTTAATTGCCAAAAACAGCGACAAGGGGCTACATAGCGACGACAAGGAAGAGACCCGACCGCCAAACAATAGAGGACAGAAGGGTTTCCCCCCACAGGTGCGGACGGTGAACATGATATATGCCACGCACATACCCAAAAGGGAGCGGAAGCGTGCACTCAGGGATGTATACGCGATGGAGCCAGTTGCCCCGAAGTTCAATCCATGGTCCTCTTGCCCGATCACCTTTGACTGAAGGGACCACCCCACCAGCCTTCGCCATGGTGGGTTCGCCGCATTGGTTCTAGACCCAATCGTTGATGGATTTCATCTCACCAGAGTCCTGATGGACGGCGGCAGCAGCCTAAACCTGCTTTATCAGGACACGGTGCGCAAAATGGGCATAGACCCCTCAAGGATTAAACCTACCAAGACGACCTTTAAAGGCGTCATACCAGGTGTAGAAGCCAATTGTACAGGCTCAGTTACACTGGAAGTGGTCTTCAGATCCCCGGATAACTTTCGAAGCGAGGAGTTAATCTTCGACATAGTCCCGTTCCGCAGCGGCTATCATGCCTTGCTCGGACGTACCGCGTTCACAAAGTTCTACGCGGTGCCACACTATGCATTCCTCAAGCTCAAGATGCCATGCCCTAGAGGAGTCATCACGGTCAACGGAAACACTGAACGCTCCCTCCGAACGGAGGAACATACAGCAGCTCTCGCGGCAGAAGTACAAAGCAGCCTTTTAAGGCAATTCTCGAGTCCGGCTGCTAAGCGGCCGGACACAGCTAAGCGTGCCCGAAGTAACCTACAACACGACCACCTGGCACGTTCCAAGCACGCGTAGCAGTGCGGCCCCAACCCCAGCCCCTGTAAAACATTAAGACAGACCCTTCGCGTACTCCATTATGCTCAGAAGATACCATGGTCATGGGGCAAGGGGCTCGACCACGATAAGCCCAGACTGCGGCTCAACCGCACCAGGGGCTCTTAAGTGTGTCGTTTCTTTTTCTTTTCCTTTTATTTTTTACCTACAGGACTCCGTTCGTCAGAGGCCCTGTCCGGCAGCAGACATGCCGAACCCACGATGCAACAGCCAGGGAAGGAGAAAGGCTACAACGAAAACCCAGGTGGTCTCCATCATGAGCATTAAATCTGTTTTATGCATTATTCCATAGCCTACCCCTGGAGGGGGACATGTTAAACAGTCCCATCCCTTGCTTACCGCACCACTTGTATCGTCCTGCACTTACAACAGTTTTTATTGAATAAAGCAATGCAACACATTTTTGCTTCTAATTGCATTTCTTTCTTACACATATGTTCATCTATGACATGTTGCATCCGTACGTTTTGGTACGGCTAAATACACCAGGGGCTTATGTTTCCCGCGTTATGGTGTGATAAGTCCGAACACTTTCACAAGTGCGGCACCCCGAACTTATAGCATTATATGCATCGGCTCCGAATCATGTTCTTGGGTCAATAGTTGGGTTTGCCCGGCTCCCATGTTTTGGTACCTTACGTTCCGTTTTATCGGCTAAGGTAGCACTGGGAGAACCACTGCGATTGCGCCCCAGTTGAGCTGGGTTAACGCCTCAGTGGAGAAAGCTAAAACTGACCGTCATGATGAGGCGAGAGCTGGTCGCTGTTCGAGAGGTTCTTTGCGAGTCCCTAAAGACTTATGCCGCTTCGAGCGAGGAGCCGGATTCTGTCCGGCCAAGGCGTGGATAGCGCCCCAAATTCGGCCTTCCGAAAACTAGGGGCTTCGCCGAAATTTAAAATTATAGAATTCTATGGCTAAGTGAGAGTGTTCAAGCATTATAAGTCCGGTTGCCTTGTTCGTTGTGTTGAGCGCCTCCCTAGATGGACCCAAAAATGGGAACAAGAGCGCTCGAGTTTATCCCGAACACCCCAGCACTCGTGGAATGGGGGCTGAAGCCGACGACTTGCCATTTCTCAGATTTGATAAACAACCGCACAGAAGGTAATATTTTAAATTAACAAGCATTGCTTAGCGCATATGAACCAATTTTTCAGCGCACAGGATAACAAAATGCGAGTCTACTCAAATATTACATCTTTGGAGCACTCACCCGCAATAGTGCGGGCGCCCTTCAGCACACTCCTATAATACATCTCGGGCGTGCGATGCTCCTTGCCCTCTAGTGGGGGGTCCGTCACAAGCTTCTGGGCATCCATCTTGCCCCAGTGCACCTTTGCGCGGGCAAGGGCCCAACGCGCACCTTCAATACAGGCGGAGTGCTTGATGACTTTGACCCACGGGCACGCATCCACCAGCCGCCGCACCAGGCCGAAGTAGCTCCCAGGCATGGCATCCTTAGACCACAGCCGAACTATGAGGCCCTTCATGGCCTGTTCGGCCACCTTGTGGAGCTCGACCAGCTGCTTCAGCTGGTCGCTAAGGGGCATCAGATGTTCGGCCTCAGCATACTGAGACCAGAAGACCTTCTCCGTCGAGCTCCCCTCCTCGGCCCGGTAGAATGCGGCAGCATCGGACACGCTGCCAGGAAGATCTGCGAACGCTCCTGGAGAGCTCCGAATTCGGGTAAGCGACAGGTAATTAACACTCACATGCTTACTTTGCATGAAAAATGCCTTACCCGCTGCTATTTTCTTTACCGCCTCGATCTCCTGGAGGGCCTTGTAGGCTTCGGCCTTAGCGGCTTTGGCACTCTCAAGAGCCGTTGCAAGCTCAGACTCTCGAGTCTTCGAGTCACGCTCCAGGCTCTCATGTTTCCTCATGAGATCTTGGAGCTCTTGCTGTACCTCCGCCACCCGTGCCTCCAGTTTCTCTCACTCGGTGCGCTCCGTAGCCGCATTGCGTTCGGCCGCGGCCACCGCCTCCTTCAGGGTCGCCACCTCGTTAGTGGCCCCTGCAATACCCCAGTTATCCTTGTCATTTTTCTTGCAACCAAATCCTTTTCTGTAAGGTACAATTTTCATAAGGTATTACTCACCTTCTTTTTCCTCGAGCTGCTTCTTGGCATGGCCGAGCTCGTTCTCGGACCGCTCGAGGTTTTCCTTCAAAGTTTTGACCTCCGCAGTCAGTGCGGCAGAGGTCAGCAGCACAGCCTGCAATCCCATATTGACATATTTTCATGACTCCTGCGTTTATCTTTCTAAAGATCCTCAGTCCGGCTTTTCTTTCCGAACACCGAACCGAGCATCAGGGGCTACTGTCTATGCGGTACCATTTTACATATATTGAAATTCTTACCTCAAAGCCTGTTAGAAGGCTGCTGCAGGCTTCGGTCAGCCCGCTCTTGGCGAGCTGAACCTTCTGAATCACCGCACTCATAACAGTGCGGTGTTCCTCTTCGATGGAGGCGCCGTTGAGCGCCTCCAGCAAATTATCCGGCACCTCCGGTTGGACGGAGGCAGCCGGCGTCGCGGTCTTGCCCTTCTTACGAAGGGGTCGCCCGCCGGACTCCGGAGCCACTATGGGTTCCGGGGCTGAGTCCGGTGCAAAGTCCGGGAGGTTGTCCTGCGACACCTCCGGGGCCCTCTCCTCCTGGTGGGTCCCTTCCTGGGATCCCACCTCGGCATCGTCCGCATCACGGGGGGTGGAGGCAGTCGGAAGAGAATCCATATCCGACGCCCCTAAGGACCCGCTCGACGAAGTGGGGAGATCATCCTTAGGCGGACTGCAGGGTTGTATGCGGCATTAGAAAGACATAATGTGGCGGAAAACGAAAACCTTGAAGTTATTCGGGAGTCCGGATACTTACGATCTCGCCAGAGGCTTGGCCCTTGGAGGCCAGTCCTCGTCGTCGTCACTGGCGTTGGCGGAACAGTCCGGGGGAAGAGTTTTTCCCCTCTTGGACCCTTCGGCCTCCCTTGTTGGGGAGGCCTTCCTTTTCTTCCCTCCCCCCGCTGGGGAGAGGCTTTCTTCTTCTCCTCCTCGCCTTGGTGGGAGGAGTCGGCCTCGATTCATCATCCGATAGCACCTGAAAACGGGAACTCTTCCGAGTCCCCGTGGCCTTCTTCTGGCCTTCTTCTCTGACACCACGTGGGGTGCCGGAGCCAGCAGCCCCGTTAGGCGGGCTTCAGCTGGGTCCTCTGGCAATGGGGCCGGATAGATAGTCTGTGCGGCCTTCTTCAGCCAGTCCTGTCAAAGGAAAGGGAGTTTAGATCCCGCATAGAGTCAAACTATGAATAACAAGCGTCCCGTAAAGGACAATATCACTTACCTCGTCAGCTGGACGCTGCGAGCTGAATCCGCGATCTTCGGTAGCGGATGCGGGAGCCTCGGCGCCCTTGAACAGCACCTTCCAGACCTCTTCGTACGTAGTGTCGAAGAGCCCATTCAAAGTCTGGTGCTGCGCCGGATCGAACTCCCACATGTTGAAGCCCCGTCGTTGGCACGGGAGAATCTGGCGGATGAGCATGACCTGGACTACGTTGACAAGCTTGAGCTTCTTGTCCACCAGCTTTTGGACGCAGGCTTGGAGTCCGGTCAGCTCCTCCGAATCGCCCCAAATCCGGCCGCTCTCTTTCCAGGAGGTGAGCCGTGTGGGGATGCCGGATCTGAATTCGGGGGCCGCTGCCCATTCGGGATCACGCGGCTCGGTGATGTAGAACCACCCCGATTGCCACCCCTTGATGGTTTCCACAAAGGTGCCCTCCAGCCACGTAACGTGGGACATCCTGCCCACCATGGCGCCTCCGCACTCCGCTTGGCTGCCCTTCACAACCTTCGGCTTGACACTGAAGGTCTTGAGCCACAAGCCGAAGTGGGGCTGGATGCAGAGGAAGGCCTCGCACACGACGATAAACGCCGAGATGTTGAGGATAAAATTCGGGGCCAGATCATGGAAATCTAGGCCGTAGTAGAACATGAGCCCCCGGACAAAGGGATGAAGTGGGAAGCCCAGTCCGCGGAGGAAATGGGGAAGGAATACTACCCTCTCATGGGGCCTAGGGGTGGGGATGAGCTCTCCCTCGTCGGGGAGCCGATGCGCGATGTCGCTGGACAAGTATCCGGCGCTGCGCAGCTTCTGGATATGCCCCTCCGTGACGGAGGAGGCCATCCACTTGCCTCCCGCTCCGGACATATTTGGAGAAGGTTGAGGTGAGATGTGCGGGCTTGGGCGCTAGAGCTCGAGTTCGCAGAGATGGATAAGCCAAGGAGGAAGAAGGCGCAGGTAAAAAGGTTGGATCTTTATCCCCTTATATGGGCGGACGGAAACATGCGTCCCCACCGGCCTGATAAAACTCGCTTATCTCCCAAGCGCCGCAATCAATGGCGCGGTTGGGTTACCCACGTCCGTATTGATGGGAATCCCGGAATAAGGGGAACACGATCTCTGCTTCGACAAGACGTGCCAAGGAAACCGCCTCGCTAAACGCGCTGAGATGGAACAATAAAAACAATTTGAAGGCTTGGTAGTGGTGTGACGTTACGCCACAAAATACGTCAGCAGATTGAACTTGTGTAATATTATTCTCTCTACGGTTGTATGTGGAATTTATTTTGCAGAGCCAGACACTATCCTGGTGTTCACAATCTTCTATAAATTATTCGGAGGAGGAACCCGCCTTGCAATGCCGAAGACAACATGCGCGCCGGACTCGTCGTCATTGAAGCCTGGTTCAGGGGCTACTGAGGGAGTCCCGGACTAGGGGGTGTCCGGATAGCCGAACTACCATCATCGGCCGGACTCCAAGACTATGAAGATACAAGATTGAAGACTTCGTCCTATGTCCAGATGGGACTTTCCTTGGCGTGGAAGGCAAGCTTGGTGATACGGATATGTAGATCTCCTACCATTGTAACCGACTCTGTGTAACCCTAGCCCTCTCCGATGTCTATATAAACCGGATGGCTTTAGTCCATAGGACGAACAACAATCATACCATAGGCTAGCTTCTAGGGTTTAGCCTCCTTGATCTCGTGGTAGTTCTACTCTTGTAACCCACATCATCAATATTAATCAAGTAGGACGTAGGGTTTTACCTCCATCAAGAGGGCCCGAACCTGGGTAAAAACATCGTGTCCCTCGTCTCCTGTTACCATCCGCCTAGACGCACAGTTCAGGACCCCCTACCCGAGATCCGCTGGTTTTGACACCGACAGATCCCATCTCAGATTTCATGGCTTCAAGCCATTTCGTGGAATCTGGGCTCATCATCGCTTCCTCATAGTTCAGAGGTTCATCATGGTCTAGTAACATGACTTCCAGAACAGGATTACCGTACCACTCTGGTGCAGATCTTACTCTGGAAGACCTACGAGGTTCGATAGTAACTTGATCTGAAGCTTCATGATCATCATCATTAGCTTCCTCACGAATTGGTGTAGGAATCACGGGAACTGATTTCTATGATGAACTACTTTCCGATAAGGGAGAAGGTACAAACTACCTCATCAAGTTCCACTTTCCTCCCACTCACTTCTTTCGAGAGAAACTCTTTCTCTAGAAAGGATCCATTCTTAGCAACAAAGACATTGCCTTCGGATTTGTGATAGAAGGTGTACCCAATAGTTTCCTTCGGGTATCCTAAGAAGACGCACTTCTCTGATTTGGGTTTGAGCTTATTAGGTTGAAGCTTTTTCACATAAGCATCGCAGCCCCAAACTTTAAGAAACGACAACTTTGGTTTCTTGCCAAACCACAGTTCATAAGGCGTCGTCTCAACGGATTTTGATGGTGCCCTATTTAAAGTGAATGCAACCGTCTGTAAAGCATAACCCCAAACAATAGTGGTAAATCAGTAAGAGACATTGTAGATCGCACCATATCCAATAAAGTACGGTTACGACGTTCGGACACACCATTTTGCTCTGGTGTTCCAGGTGGTGATAATTGCAAAACTATCCCATGTTGTTTCAAATGAAGACCAAACTCGTAACTCAAATATTCTCCTCCACAATCAGATCGTAGAAATTTTATTTTCTTGTTACGATGATTTTCAACTTCACTCTGAAATTCTTTGAAATTTTCAAATGTTTCAGACTTATGCTTCAATAAGTAGATATAACCATATCTGCTCAAATCATCTGTGAAGGTAAGAAAATAACAATACCCACCACGAGCCTCAATACTCATTGGACCGCATACATTGGTATGTATTATTTCCAACAAGTCAGTAGCTCGTTCAATTGTTTTGGAGAATGGAGTTTTAGTCATCTTGCCCATAAGGCACGGTTCGCAAGCACCAAGCGATTCATAATCAAGTGATTCCAAAAGTCCATCAACATGGAGTTTCTTCATGCGCTTTACACCGATATGACCCAAACGGCAGTGCCACAAATAAGTTGCACTATAATTATTAACTTTGCATCTTTTGGCTTCAATGTTATGAATATGTGTATCATCACTATCGAGATTCACAAAAATAGACCACTCAACAAGGGTGCATGACCATAAAAGATATTACTCATATAAGTAGAACAACCATTATTTTCGGTGACCGATAGTGGGGTGGCGGCCACGATGGCCACCTCCCGCCTACGGGTCGCGGCGGCGGAGCGGGCGATGGCCCTGGCTTTCGACGGTGGTGTGGTGGCAACGGTGGCCAGCAAAAGCTGCCAACGGGCAGCGGCGGCGGAGCGTGTGGTGGGTGTTCCGCGCACACCCACAAGGGACACCACGCACACTACACTCCACCGGGAACTGCGCCGCTGCCATGGTGTAGCCTCCCAGCTAGAGCTGTCCTGTGATGACGACAGAGTGGCTGAGCAATGACGACGGACCGGTGCCATTAGCGATTGTGGGAGAAGTAGACGAGATAACTAAGCTACAGGGAGGGAGGGGAAAATGCGACGCTGGACTCGCTGGCCGTGAGGGTTTATATAGTAGGCTGGTAAGCATTGGGATTTTGGGGGATTTTACCGAGTCGGGCAGGAAGCTTGCGCGGGAACCTACACGGTTGCGCGGGAATGGGCTCACCACCATTTGGCCAAAAGAACGCCCCCGCGCGCTGCTAAAGCTTGCACTCAAAGCCGTCTGTAGCAGCGGGGTGACAAGACGTGCGAGAGGAGGACGAAAAGAAAAATGTTTGCGATTTAATTACCTACTATACCCCCATCCAGGTTTATAAGTAGGATTTAACTAATAAAATACGAATGCATGTCGCCAGAGATTATATCGTTGGATTCGTATTTGAACATAGTTTCCAGGTATATAATTTTGGTAACATCCATTAACATTTTGTTGGTTAAATTTAAGGTTATATACCAGCAAGCTTTGCCCACAACACACACGGCTTATTCCATGACAAACAACTTGGATGGATCAACAGTATGCCACGTATCGCACACACAACTCTAATATGATTCGTGCTTGATGTCTCTGACATCGCTCGCACGGTTCGCCTTATTTGCCACGTATCACTGTGCTGGCCTCTGCTCGCGTCCCTCAGCAAGCTCTGCTCGCTGTTAGGCGCCGTGGCACGCTCTACTCGCGTCCGTCGGCTTGCTCAGCTTGTGGATAGCTTTTACTTGCGTGGCTATATATATATGGTTGATCGCCGTTGAGGCGACCGCAGAGTGCTCTGCCCGCGTCCCTCCGCGTGCGCTCTGCCAGCGGTTGGGCCTGCACACGATCACGTCGGGGGCCCCATATGCATGTGAGTGCGCCGCGCGCGTTGCCACGCGATGCATTTACGTGCGACACGATGGAGTTATGCGCTGCAAATTAGAACTGCCATCAGGGCATGCCGATATTCCAGGCCATCCGGCTTCCCCATTAATTCCCGCGGCCATTATAACCTTAGTCTCTTCAACCTTTCAATCGCGCCCCACAACACAACAAGCACACCCACAGCGACACATAGAGAGGGGATGTCTAGTGGCGCTCGAATGGAATTCGGCGAGCATAAAGTGGAGACCCACGCGAGGGAGACAGGTCTCTCGGCGGTGTACACCATCGACCCTGCCATGGTGGACGACTACATCAACACCGTTGAATAGTTGCTTGCTCAAGACAAGTACAAGGTGGTCAGCATCGACATCTAGTACACCGCCGGTCGTCCCAACATAGGTCATAAGGTTGCCGTCGCCCAGTTGTGCGTGCGCCATCTTGTCCTCATCTACCACTACTGCATGGCCACAGAGCCTTGTGACCATTTCAGCAGGTTTGTTAACAACACCGACTACAAGTTTGGTGGAAACCACCGACGATGTAAAAGCGCTGAGGGTTATGGGCTTGGCCTGCGAGAACCTTGTCGAAATCCATGAGCACTACAGGGTCTGGGGCAGCATGAAGCAATCCCTGGTTGAACTCGCCTCGTCCATCATCGACCCATACTATGAAAAGAAGAAGTAGGATGCCAACAGAACACGTCCCGTATCTTGGCAGGGGGCCTGGATGCGGCAACTGGATGAACCTCACCTCAGGTTTGCGACCAAGACCGTGTACACATGCTACGAGATGCACAGGTGGATCGTTGACATGAGGAAGTGCCTCGTTACCCAAATCGACGAGGCCGGATCGAGCCACAAGCAGAGCAAGAATAACAAGAAGTAGATGATGATCAGATGATCGTTTATCCTAGTTAATCATGCATGTAATATATAGTTTACTTTGGTGTGTGGAAATGTCATGTGTGTAGTAGCCACCTATGTAATTATGCATGTAATAGTTTACTCTGGTGTGCGCAAATGCCATGGTTGTAGTAGCCACCTATGTAAGTGGATGTTTAATTTGGTTATGCAACCATGTCCTTAGAAGTGTGTGTGTGTATATATATATGTAGTTATTCTGTATGCAATCCCATCGCACAACACACACGTCTTATTAGCATCAATCGTCTGTGTTATTATTGGTCTTCACACACATTTCTGATTACATACCTGTTTGCTGTGTATCACACACATCTTTTTATATTGAACCGTTTCTGTTTTGTTGTCTCAACGCAAACAGTTCATCCGAGTGAACCGCATGTCGTATACCGCACACACCTTGATCTGGCTAACCGTTTCTTTTGTGTTGCCTAATCACAAACACTTCATCCGAGTGAACCGTATGCTGTATATCACACACACCTTTATCCAGTGCCCGTTTCTTTTGCTCCGCCTCATCGCAAACACTTCATTGAACTGAACTGTATGCCCCTCATCCCACACGCAACTAAATTCTGAACCATGTTTGATGCATCTGCCATCACAAACGTTTTGCATCTTTTTTGACAATTTTTTCACCATCGTTTGCGATTATTGCATCACACATAGTTTCGTCGAAGGGTCTCTGATCGTAGTGTCGCGTTAGCAGCATCCTGTAGTAGTGAATTTCACCAAAGAATATCTATGTTGTAGAGAAGAACAAGCTATATTTGTTGAAGTCATATAGTCGAGAAGATTGATGTGAAGGAATTAACCCCTCGAAAATTTACTGCTGAAGCAAAGCTTTTAGTTCGGTATCGTCGTTTGTAGAAAATGACTGCAGCTACGGAAGTCAAAGACAAAGTGAAGACGTAGTATTCATTTTGTTGTTCTTCTTTCATTTATTTGAGTCATAGAACCTTCGTACTATTAAGAGGGGTATAGGTTCTCGAAGCTTAGATCCGCTACAGACTGCTAACGATTGCTACAGACTATTCTGTTTTAGTAGGATTTTTAGAGTTCCAGAAGTATTCGGGAGTTATAGATTGCTACAGACTATTCTGTTTTTGACAGATTCTGTTTTTCGTGTGTTGTTTGCTTATTTTGATGCATCTATGGATAGTATTGGGGGGTATGAACCATAGAGAAGTTGAAATACAGTAGGTTTAACACCAATACAAATAAAGAATGAGTTCATTACAGTACCTTATGTGGTGGTTTTTCTTTCTTGCACTAACAGAGCTTATGCGATTTCCTGTTGAGTTTTGTGTTGTGAAGTTTTCAAGTTTTGGGTAAAGATTTGATGGACTATGGAATAAGGAGTGGCAAGAGCCTAAGCTTGGGGATGCCCATGGCATCCCAAGATATTCAAGGATAACCAAAAGCCTAAGCTTGGGGATGCCCTGGAAGGCATCCCCTCTTTCGTCTTCGTTCATCGGTAACTTTACTTGGAGCTATATTTTTATTCACCACATGATATGTGTTTTGCTTGGAGCGTCTTGTATGATATTAGTTTTTGCTTTTTAGTTTACCAGAATCATCCTTGCTGTACACACCTTTTGGGAGAAACCCACTTGATTGGAATTTATTAGAATACTCTATGTGCTTCACTTATATCTTTTGAGCTAGATAGTTTTGCTCTAGTACTTCACTTATATCTTTTAGACCACGGCGGTGGCTTAATTTTGAAGAAATTGTTGATCTCTCATGCTTCACTTATATTATTTTGAGAGTCTTTTAGAACAGCATGGTATTTGCTATGGTTATAAAATTGGTCCTAGAATGATGGCATCCAAGTTGGGTATAATAAAAACTATCATAGGAAGTGAATTGGATGCTATGATCAATTTGATACTTGATAATTGTTTTGAGATATGGAGATGGTGATATTAGAGTCATGCTAGTTGGGTAATTGTGAATTTAAAGAATGCTTGTGTAGAAGTTGGCAAGTCCCATAGCATGCATGTATGGTAACCGTTGTGTAACAAATTTGAAATATGAGGTGTTCTTAGATTGTCATCCTTATGAGTGGCGGTCGGGGACGAGCGATGGTCTTTTCCTACCAATCTATCCCCCTAGGAGCATGGGCATAGTGCTTGGTTTTTGATGACTTGTAGATTTTTGCAACAAGTATATGAGTTCTTTATGACTAATGTTGATTCCATGGATTATACGCACTCTTACCCTTCCATCATTGCTAGCCTCTTCGGTACCATGCATTGCCCTTTCTCACCTTTAGAGTTGGTGCAAACTTCGCCGGTGCATCCAAACCCCGTGATACGATACGCTCTATCGCACATAAACCTCCTTATATCTTCCTCAAAACAGCCACCATACCTACCTATTATGGCATTTCCATAGCCATTCCGAGATATATTGCCATGCAACTTTCCACCATTCCGTTCATCACCATGACACACATAATCATTGTCATATTGCCTTGCATGATCATGTAGTTGACATCGTATTTGTGGCAAAGCCACCATGCATGATCTTTCATACATGTCACTCTTGATTCATTGCCCATCCCGGTACACCGCCGGAGGCATTCATATAGAGTCATATCTTGTTCTAGTTTTGAGTTGTAATTCATGAGTTGTAAATAAATAGAAGTGTGATAATTCGAGTCATATCTTGTTCTAGTTTTTTTTCCTTCTTTGTAAATAAATAGCAGCAAGGCACGTATTGCATTGTTGCCATCGAGGATAAAAAGATGGGGTTTATATCATATTGCATGAGTTTATCCCTCTACATCATGCCATCTTTCTTAATGCGTTACTCTGTTCTTTATGAACTTAATACTCTAGATGCATGCTGGATAGCGGTCGATATGTGGAGTAATAGTAGTAGATGCAGGCAGGAGTCGGTCTACTTGTCACGGACGTGATGCCTATATACATGATCATGCCTAGATAATCTCATAACTATGCGCTTTTCTATCAATTGCTCGATAGTAATTCGTTCACCCACCGTAATACTTATGCTATCTTGAGAGAAGCCACTAGTGAAACCTATGGCCCCTGGGTCTATCTTTTATCATATAAGTTTACCATCTACTTTTATTTGCATCTTTACTTTTCCAATCTATATCATAAAAATACCAAAAATATTTATCTTATCATATTATCTCTATCAGATCTCACTTTTCCAAGTGGCCGTGAAGGGATTGACAACCCCTTTATTGCGTTGGTTGCGAGGTTCTTGTTTGTTTGTGTAGGTGCGTGGGACTTTTGAGGAGCCTCCTACTGGATTGATACCTTGGTTCTCAAAAACCGAGGGAAATACTTACGCTACTTTGCTGCATTACCCTTTCCTCTTCAAGGAAAACCAACGCAAGCTCAAGACGTAGCAAGAACGAGCAAATACTTGTCAGCAAGAGACTGTGATCTTCTTCGCTGCAAGAGATTTGTCTTAGACCGAGGAGTTAGCATTACTTGCTCCGCAAGCAATGTTATCGTTGTGGTCAAATCCGACCGTTGGACTCGTGTCATTCGGCCATTGGCTTATACTGATGTCTAATTTGGTCATTTCCCATCAGGGAAGGCTGCATCTAATAGCCACCCTGCTCCAACATTGCCCGTTGGCTGCTTCGCTTGAGATTTCTGAGAAGATTGATTTGAGCAACCCCTCTCCGAGTCATTTGAGTTTAAGATCCAATGAGAGAAAAATCAAGAGCCCAAACTTAGACAGTGGTTTAGCATCACAACAGTTCCAAGTGAGAGTTCTTGTACCTATTTCTCTTGAGAGCTGCACACTCTCTAGACGGATAGGCTTTGGCTTGAGTGTTGAAGAGTTGTTGTCTTCACCGAGCTAGATTTTCAGCAACCAAGAGTGATTGTGGTTCGCGAAGAGTTTGGAGATCGTCGACAAGGATCTATCACAAGTGAAATCAACCTGAGTCTGATCAGCTCCGCATTGAAGGAGAATAGGGTGAAGAGAGTTTATCTTCCGTGTAAAGTCACAACCCCTCCAACCAGATGTAGCCCTTTGGCAGAAGGGTGAACTAGTTTACCAAATCTGATTGTCGCCATCGAGCACCACTGGTTCATTCTACTTCACTGCAGTTCCTTTAGCGGTTTTTATTCGTGCTATGTGTCGATAATTGATCTGATCATTATCTTCTGTTGTCACATTTGAATATCATTGTGTTCATTCTGTTTCATTCTCATCACTTGTATTCATTCATCACCGTCGTATTCCTCAGTTCACCTGTGAAATCATACCATCGTATTATTTTTCGATGCGCATCATGTTGTATCTCATTCTACTGCATCTGTTTGCATGTTGCATTACTCTCATCGTGATTAAACATGTGATTTCCCAAGCTCGGACTGTTATTACTGCTTTCATCGAAGAATATGCTTCTGACGAAGAAGATTGGTTCAGCTCATTTCCTTCTTTACATTATTCCGCTGTTGTAATAAGGATTGGTTTCAAAACATTCAAAAGAATTTTTGAATCTCCCATTCACCCCCCTATGGTTGATATACTCTTCTTCCTAACAAAAATCCATAGTCTATAAAGCACCACTTTAAAAAATATAAGGGCATTTTATTATATTGTATTTGATCTTACCATGTCACACATGATCTGATTACATCTTCTTGGACACACAACTCTTAATGGTCTTGCGGGAGGTTCGAGTTTATTGAACTCTTTTGCTAAACAATTAAATCAAATATTCCTTCAACATCCTAGATTCTATAGCTTTAGCTCTCACAAAGTCGCGTTAGTAGTTTTTTCAATTGCAACAGTTTATCACTTAAACCAACATTTTAGTAGTTTTTTCAGCTCCTGTAGTTTTATCAGTTATACTAGTTTTAGCCTCTTTCTCAAGCTCTAGTTCTTCCCTTCTTTCTTCTGCCTAACCAAGTACATCAATAGTAGATATACATATGGGGTATTTGTGACCAACCAAATACATCATCTACTCTACCCCCACTAGAAGTCGCACCCATGCTACAAATTTGTAAGATATTACCTAATTGTTGCTTGCTCCCGCAGGAGTTGTTGGGATTCCCCCAAGTGTATGGGTGAAGCAGAATGGTGTAGCAAGTATTTCCCTCAGTTAGAGAACCAAGGTTATCAATCCAGTAAGAGTATCCCAAGCTAGCAACATAAGCAGCGCCTAGGAGTTTTCAATTCCCTTGTCTTGTTAATTACAAGATTAAACACAAGTGATAGAGATGGATAGTAGCAAAGTAGCACAACAAATAAAAGTAGCAATTGTGTAGAAGAATTCAGTAATGGAGAATAGGTGGGGCCATAGGTCCCCTAGTGACATATCTCTCGAATACACACAAATGGCATGGTAAATAAATTATAGTTGGGCAATTAACCGAATTGCAATATTTATAACATTAATCATTCATGGTATAATCTTGCCTAGGCATTACGTCCGTGATAAGTAGACCGTTAATCCAACTGCATCTACTACTAATACTCCACCCCAAAACCGCTATCCAACATGCATATCAAGGTTTTAAGTTTTGAAGAAATAGAGTATCGCAATAAAGAAGATGACATAATGTAGACAGAAAGAAGTCAATCAATATGACAAAACCCTTTCGTCTTATCCTTAGTGGCAAACATACAATACATGTCTTGGCCCTTATTGTCACTGCATTAGATCACCACAACACCGAACCTACTACAAAGCACCACTCCCTCTGAAGAAAAACCCACGAAACTTGGACAAAGAAGATAGGTTGATCGGAGAGCTTGCAAAGCTATTTAAATACACAACAAGAAACCCTCAGGAGATTCAATTGATTTCAATGAACAATCTGATCATAAAGTAACAATTCATCATATCCCAAGAAACACACCACCGATTACATCAAATTGATCCCAGTCATGTGAGCAGCCTCAAGGGAACATGGTATTGAAGATCCAAAAAGAGAGAGAACCATCTAGCAACAACTATGGACTCTAAGGTACTAATCGAACTAATCACAAATCATTGTGGAGGCATCAAGGTTGATGAAGAAGGTTCCAACAATGGACCCTCCCTCCGCCAGAGCTCCAGAATAGGCCTCCAGATTGGATCTTGATGAAACATGAACTTGCGGCGGTGAAAAATTCTTCTGAAAATATGGCGGAGGGTTTCAGTATTTATAGGAATTTATGGCCGTGAAATAGATGTAAGGCGGTGCAGGTGGGCCCAACTAGCCTAGGGGAGCATCGTAGCCCCCAGGGCTTGCCGGTTGGCCGTGTGGGCACCCTGCAGATTGTCTCGATCTATGATGAAGCTTCCACGGTTCCTTGTTGCGCAAAGATCATACTAATTCTGTAAGTGATTTTGATATCCGTAGATATTGACTTCCTGCAAAACCAAAAACAAGCAGAAAACTGGATCTGGGCACTAAGTTCATAGGTTAGTCTAGAAAAATAATATAAATTCCTATAAAAAGCATATAAAGGTGATAATATAATAACATGTAAAAATCAAAAATTATAGATACGTTTGAGACGTATCAGTTACACAAACAATACAAATTTTTAACAACACCAAAACAAGAACAAAAGAGACTGCCACCAATGACTTACTCTGTCACCCTCACACTTATAGAAGACCCAACTTAGTGCTCATCTGTCGTCGAGGCGCGGAACTTCTCCTCATTGTGTTAGGGTAGTGCATGACGGGAACCTTTGGCTAATAGGGTCATCGACTGGACCGGGAACAACTTTCAACCAACATGGTGAGGACAGATCCGAGGATGAGGTGAGCACACATGCAATGGGTCGACGACTAGGACAACGACAATGAGACTGAGGGATTTATAGATTAGGCAGAATCAAACGAAAATAAAACTTCTCTAGAAATGTGTTCCCGCCTACACATAGTTCTAACCATAGGGAGCGCGAGTGTGAGGGCCAAAGCACAAAATGTAAATGACACTGGATGAGGTGCCTCGCAAACTGCGGTAAGTATCGTTGTCTCACTCACGCAACCGGGGGGGGGGGGTATTAGTAAGAGTGCAATGGTTGATTAGAGCCCCGCCAACTTGGCCAACAAGTTTGACGTGGCCGCAGACGACACCCTGTTATTGGCCAAAGGTTGTTTCCAACACAGTACAACAAAAATGCTCACATAAAAACTGGAAAATGCAAGCGCCAAGAGCCTAGAACTTAAAAACTAGTGGGTTTGTTCCACTGCAAGGAACCTAAATCATCTGAGCTACACTCAGTTCGCCACGTGTTAAGATTGTGAACTGTAGATGCTTTTAGCCTGAGGAGAAGTCGTTGGAGATCATGATCACTACTGAATTAACTTTGTTTTGTGCCTCTTACGAGTTTACCTATGCTCTCTCAAGTCGAAGGCGACTAGGGTTTCTCGCCTCCAGCGAGCGGTGCTGTAGACCTTACTCATATCCTATGGATTTAGGCCATAGAGGCACGATGGATCTCGACCCTTGCCGGTGGGAGGGCTCCTCCTTTGGTTTTACATGTCTTTTGTATCTGTTTAGGGTTTGTGTCCTGCCCAAAAAAACGAGGCGGTGACGCCTCCCTAAAGATGGAATAAGGTTCTGCCCACCGTAGCCTCCATCCCGGCGGTGCGACCAGTGTCGTTGAAGGGTGTGTGTGGAGGTGCTTCTTCGGCGGATCTGGCAGGATTCGGTCCGCAACTATCTTTGGTGGATCTGCTTGCATCAGGTCTTTGTTCGTCTCCGTTCATGTGTCTTTAGGTAGGATACTTCCGATCTATGCTTCACTTCATCGGCAGTTGTTGATGTTCTGGTGCATTGGTCCAATGGAGACTTAGCACAACAACTTTCTAACTGTTTATTACCACTTTTTTGGCTATTTTTTTAAATAATACATTTTTTTATTAATTTTCACAAATATTATTCAAAAATAATACACCGCCGGCCCGCTGCAGGCCGACTGGATGTAGTCGGCCAGTAGCAAGCCGACAGCTGGCCCGCCTGGCACGTGTAGGCCGCGCATTGGCCAGGCCACATCGCGAGGAGGAGAGAGGTGGCTGTCGGTGCGGGCTGGTCACGGGGCGCCCCAGTCGGCCTGCTGCCGACCAATCGGTCAGGTGCTGGCCAGCAGGGTGCGGCCCACCTCGCGCGGCTGGCCCAGCTTGCCCAACTTCTCTTCTTTGTTCTTCTTCCGTTCTTTCTTTCTCCTCTCTGTACAAGAAAATGCCCCCAATTTCTACACCAAAATGAGCCGTTTTTTCGTGGATTTGGCACCGTGAATGGATTCTACTTAGTTAGGGCAACCAAAAGAGGCCTCGATCTACTGATGGGTAGCTGGTGGTGGTCGTGGTGAGCATTTAGGTGGAGTTTTTTTCCAGCTCATTGGTGGAGCTTGTTGCGGCGGTGGAGGTGGAGGCGGTGGTGGTGAAGTTGGGGCAGTGTGGTGGATATGGTGGAGGTAAAGCTCTGACAGTTTGGTGGAGTTTCCTGCTCTGATTCCGGTGATTGAAGGTCGCCGTTCGTCGTTCGCACGCACGCTTCAAGGGTATATTTCAACCAACATTTTATTTTTCGTAGGTGCTCCTGTAGTATTTGTTAACATGTTTGGATGTGAAATAAATTAGGTGTGTGATTATTGTTAGTTGCTCCGGTAGTATATTTAAATATATTTAGATGTTAACTAATTAGTTGTGTAAAAATTTGTAGTTGCTCCGGTAGTATTAGTTGCTCCGTTAATACTCCATAATATATAGCTAGCTAATATATAGACATGTGTAATATTTATTAGTGCACATATTTTAAGTTGTTGCTTAATACTTGTATATCGCTGTTGAAAAAAATAGGTGAGCCGAGATGTCTGATGTAGTGAAGTTCATATTTTACTATGGTCCTGGTACTGTCCAAACAACTGAGATGGGAGCTGATCTGAGTGAATTTACTCACATAGAGGTGCCAATGAGCGCACCTCAAACATGGTTTGTCAGTCAGTTGAAAGAATGGATTGCGGCAAGTTTAGGTCTTGATACTGAAACACACACCGTCGGTGTTCATGCCGTGTCGACACGGTCAAGTACAATAATTTACTTTTATTTGAGGCCAATAGAGCGAGACTCCGATTGGGTGTGGTGGTTACAAGGTTGTGAACGAAGGGGATGCAATCCTGTTGCTTTAGCGCTTCCCGTCGTGAAGGAGGTCACTACACATGAAGGCGAGGGTGGCAACGATCCTAGGCAGAGCGGTGTAGGGAGGCAGTTATCTATGTCAAATGCTAGAGATGATGGTTATGAACAAGGATAGAACAGTCAGGTAGAAGGAGGAAATGCTGATGGTTATGAACCAGGGCAGAATAGTCAGGTAGAAGGGGGAAATGCCGATGGTGAATACAATGGCGAGGTGGACGCTGACGAGGTAGATGGGAACATGCAGGACCAGATGGAAGAAGAAGACACCGATATTGATAGGGGTCATGCCTATGATTCAGATGAGTTGGATGAAGAAGAAAATGCAGAGGAGGTCCCGAATCCTACATCGTGGAATTATGACTTCTCATCTGCTATGATCGTGAACAATGGACATGATTCTGCCTGGCAATATCACCAGAACAATATTGCAAAGGGTGCTATGTATCCCAACAAGCAAGCTCTGAAGGATGCAATAACAAACTGGGCAATGTCCACGCAAAGGGTTTTCACTGCTCAAGTATCAAGTCAGAAATACCTGACAATGGTATGTAGGAACACAGATTGTCCTGCCAGGGTGCACGGCTATCTCCCTAAGTATGGCACAAGTTGGATGATCAGTGACTTAGTTAATCACACTTGTCTTATTCCATGCATTCCTCAAGATCATGCCAATCTTTCATCGATGCTTATTGCTCGGTTGTTTTACGATGAGATAGTGCAGGGCAAAGCTATGGAAGTGAAGGCAGTCCAGACAAAAGTCTTCGCCAGGTTTAAGTACATAATTTCTTATGGCAAGGCTTGGAGGGCTAAGCATGCGGTGCTTGAGAGGAGATTTGATTCTTATTTTGATGCATATGACTCTGTTTTCCAGCTCCTCCACACCCTGCAGCAGCGGAATCCAGGCACCTATATCGATATCCAAGACATGTTCATGCCAGAGTTCCCAACTGTGAGGGTGCTGTATCGTCTCTTCTTCTCTTTCGGTGTATGCATCGAAGCTTTCAGGCATTGCCGACCGATGATATGTGTTGATGGTACATTTCTCACTGGCAAGTACAAGGGTTAGATCCTAACAGCCATAGGTCAAGACGGCCAAAATCAAGTTGTCCCACTCGCATTTGCTTTTGTGGAGAGTGAGAACATTGAAAGTTGGACATGGTTCTTCAGGCAGTTGAAAATATCAATTGTGAAGGAGAAGCCCAATGTGTGCGTCCTTCATGACAGGCACGCAGGTATACTCAGTGCGATAAGGACACTGACAAACCCAGGCCCCGAGGAACAAACTCCATGGCGGGACTTGCAGAGCCGCTGGTGCATGCGCCATCTGAGGGCTATTTTCTTCTCGCAGTTTAGAAATAAGAACCTGATGAATCTGTTCAAAAAACTCTTCAAGCAGAACTAGTTATGGAAGTACAATTTGATACGTGATAGACTTTATGTGTGCACACAGAGACACGTGAGGGACAAGAAAGCTGCAAGAGATGCAGCGGTGAGGGCACATGTTGAAGCAGTAGTTGCACAGTTGGCAACAGGAACAGCGGCCGTGGAGGAGGAGCATGTTGGGTTATGTGACTTTCCAGGCTTTGACCCACCTGGTACTAGGAGAAGGCTTGGGAGGTCGATTAAAACTTTCGAGTAGTCGATAAAGCATGAGCCTCTGGAGAGGTGGTCTTTTCTACATGACACATTTGGAGCAAGGTAAGGTGTCATGACAACGAACCTCGCGGAAACTTACAACTTTGTCCTTAGAGGAAACCAGGCATTGCCACTTACAGCCATTGTTGAGGGTATTTTCTATGGCATCGTGAAGTATTTCAGAGATAGACGCCAAAAAGCAGAGCAACATATCTTGAACAACCCGAGTACACGTTACTGTGAAAGAGTCACGAAGTACATGGACAACAAGATGCAAAAAACTAGGTCACACACTGTAGTCGCCATCGGTAGTCAAGAAAGAAGGTTTGAGGTCCGCTTAGCCAACAACAAATTCGGATGTGCAAATGAGCCGAGGACGCATGAGGTGAGAATTGGTAATGAAGCCTGGCCAACATGTGAGTGCACATGCAACAAACCGAAATTGCTTCACCTACCTTGCTCACATGTACTTGCTGCTTGTGGACAACTTGGAATGGACACAATATCGTTTGTGTCTCCATTTTTTCTAAAAGAGTCTGTCCTCAATACCTGGACAGGTGAGCTAATGGGTCTTTGATCAATGGGTAACTTCAACAGCATCAACCCCGCTGAAAGGCGTTACATTCCAAACCCAGAACATATGCGTACAAGTAGAGGCGAACGGCAGTGTCAGCGCATCCGGAATGATATGGATGAATCTGAAGCAGGAGGTCCGACTAGGCAATGCATTCTATGCAATGAATTTGGCCATAGGGACACTAACTGCCCCACTTTTGTCACTGGGCGTGGACGAGGCAACCGGGGACGAAGAGAAGGTAGAGGAAGTAGAGGAGTAAGAGGGAGAGGAAGAAGATAAGCTAGGTGTAGTACTAAGTGCGGCACTATGTTCTGAATTTGTATTAAGTGTGGCACTATATTCTGAATTTGTATTAAGTGTGGCACTATGTTCTGAATTTGCATTAAGTGTGGCACTATGTTCTGAATTTTTATTAAGTGTGGCACTATGTTCTGAATTTTTATTAAGTGTGGCACTATGTTCTGAACTTTTATTACGTGTGGCACTATGTTCTAAATTTTTATGTGCAGGAATGTCAGGAATGTGGTTGCTGAATGGGGACATTGATAGGGGTCATCGTGCTGCAATATGGTATGAGCGCAAGCTTGAGCCTCTCGTCACTCGCACTCCTTAGGAGAACTGGATGATACACCCAGGATGGGTTCAGCGGTACGTGCTTTATTAATTTGCACACTGACATGCATATTAATGAGAGACACTAACTGAAAAGTTCTGTGATGAAGGTTGAAATGGGCCGGCCTATTACCTTTCATGCGTCTGGTTGAGTCTATCCCGGGCTGCAAACGCCTCGTCATCGACTCCGCCTTGTTGAGCTGCTTAGTGGACCGTTGGGGGCTAGAGACCCACACGTTTCACTTCCGATGGGGAGAGATGGATCCTACTCTCAAGGATGTGTCACTTTTGCTGGGACTACTATTGGCAGGTCATGCCATAGGACCGTTGGACGCACCGGCTGGTTGGGAGCAAGGTCTTACACAATGTTTTCATGGTGTTTTTCCGGATGCTCCGGATCCGGTATGGGAGCATCATGTTGTAACACCCCGGATTCGATGCAACAGGTGTCTACCAGTTTTTTGCCGTAGTTGCCATGTCATTTTCTTGCGTGTTGCATTTTATCTTGTCATCATGTGCATCTCATTTTGCATACGTGTTCGTCTCATGCATCCGAGCATTTTCCCCGTTGTCCGTTTTGCAATCCGACGCTCCTATGTCATCCGGCGTCCCCCTTTTGTCTCCTGTTGTGAGCGGGTGTTGAACTTTCTCGAAATGGCCCGAGGTTTGCCAAGCGGCCTTGGTATAGCACCAGTAGACCGCCTGTCAAGTTTCGTGCCATTTGGAGGTCGTTTGGTACTCCAACGGTTAACAGGGTAACCGCAAAAGCCCCTTTCGTCTTGCAGCCCAACACCCCTCCAAAGTGGCCCAAAACCCATCCTAACCCCCTCCATGCTCTCGGTCGTTCGATCACGATCGTGTGGGCGAAAACTGCACCTCATTTGGAGTCTCCTAACTCCCTCTACCTATATAAACACCTCCCCCTCCGAAATTCATGGTGCAACCCTAGCTCTCCCTCCCCTGCCGCCACCGGACGCGTCCGCGCCGCGCCGGACATGTCCGCCGCCGCGCCCCAGCCACTCCGGAGCCGCCATGTGTCACCGCCGCCTCCACCCACCGCGCCAGCCACCGCGGCCCGCCCGAGCCCGGGGCAAGCCCGCCCGAGCCCATCGGGGCCCGGTCTCCGCCGCCGCTCGGCCCGAGCCAGCCCGCGCGTGCCGCCGGCGGCCGCCGCCTGGTCTCTCCGTCGGCCTCCACCCCCGCCGGCCGCCGCCCGGCCGCGGCCCTCCCTTCGCCGCCAGGGCCTCGGCTTCGCCGCCCCGGATCCGCCACCGCGCCGCCGCCGCCCGGAACCCCGCCGTCGCAGCCCCGGTCGCCGCGCCATCCTCGCCGGCTCGCCATCCCCCGCCACCGTGGAGCGCCTCCCGCTGCCGGCCATCCCCGCCGGAGCTGCTCCGACACCTGTCGCCGGCCTCCCGCGACCCGCCGCCGCTCCCCGCACCTCCCCGGTGTCGCGCGCCTCGCCGGAGTCCGCCGCCTCGTCGGAACCGGGCGGGTGGATGGGATCCACCCGTCCCGCGATCCAAACGCGCCCCGAGCCGCCTGGATCTCGCCGTCCTGGATCCCGCCGTCCCATTGACTTTTCCGCGGGGTATATTTTTCTCTAAGTCCCCAGATCTGCATATTATGTTGTCCTGTTCAACGCATCATAACTCCATGCATACTGCTCCGTTTCGTGCGTGTAATATGTTAAATTCTTCGCCTCGACGAGTACCTCATTTTATTCCATTGCATCATGTTCATTTGAGTTCATCTTGAGGCCCGAATCATCGTTGCAAGAGTGCATGTTGCTATTAATCTGCTGAAACTGTTATAACTTGATGATTTGTCATTTTTGCCATGTTTGATGTGTGCATCCTATGAGGTTGATGTCTACATGAGTTTTGATCTATGACATGCCATATTTACAGTGGTGCCATCCATGTATTTTTGTGATTCTTTTACTGAGTGCATCAAGCTTGCTAAGTAGGGTACTTGCTGTTGCTGTTTTGCTAGGCTGATTCTGTTATTTCGTGATGCTATGTAGACCTGCTTCTACTAGTCATTCTAAGCATAATCTGGAGATGTTCACAAAGGGTGTTTTGTTACACATGTCATGCTCTATCCATTCATGCCTCCGGTTGCATTTATAGCTTGTTGTAGGTTGTTGTAATCTTGCTCCAAAGTTGCTAAATAATGTTGTTGTCAGCCTGTTAACATTAAGTTCAGTTGTTGCCATGTTTGTTGTTAGTGATCCATGCAACCTATGACCTTGATCTTGACATTCTTAGCTTCATAAACATGTATTCTTTCTGTTGGTTGCCTTGCCATGCCATGTATTGCTCTGTGGTGAGTGGTTCAAGCTCACCAACATGCCTACTTATTGTTGTTCCTGCCATGTATGAATCTGTCATATAACTTGCCATGTTTACATGCGTGCCATCATATCTTTTGATCCTTTTTGGCTCATGGTCAGTAAAAGACTTTTGTTCTATGCAATTATTAGATTCATGCCATGCCTTTGTTTGCCATGTTAAGTTCCTGTAACATGTTGTTTGATAGCTCTAAACATTGCAACCTGATGTTATTTCTGTAGTGTCTGAAATTGTTATTATTTGCAATCTTGACATGTCCTTTTGAGCATGTTCTAGTGATTTCTGGAGATAGCTCAGTGTTCATGTTTTGTTATGTTTTACCTGTACATCATGCCCATTCTTTTTTTTTCATATTGTGGTACTGTAGCATGTTGTTTTGGTGCTTGCAATATACCTAGTTGCTGTTTTGGACAGATTGTTGCTATAACTTGTTTCATGTGTGTGTTGAACCGTTGCTCCGTTTTGAGTGTGCTCTATATGAAACTTGCTTGATTTTGCATGTATTTTCATATTATCATTTGCATCCATGTTTTGAGGTGTTTGCTTGATGTTTGTATGCATTTTGCATCAATGCAATGTTTATCTTGTTTTGCTCATATCTTCTAGGCCATAGCTCCGAACTAAATGAACTTTATATGTAACTTGACTAGAATTTCATGTAGATCCTCGTGGTGCATCTTAACTTGCTGTTTAACAACTTGAACATAAGGTTTATTCAGATTTGGACCAATTTCGAAACTTGCATATGAAGACTTACAAGAATTGCTATATGATGTTCCTGGCCTCATTTATACTTGCTTTGATGTGTTGCTCTTGTTTGCATCGTCTCTTGCCATGAGTAGCTTCATGTAGCTTTGTCATGCATCATGCTTGTTGTGCATCATGTCTTGTCTATGTGTGGTGTGTTTACCATGTTATGTGCTTCTTCTCGATAGTTCTCGTTTCCGTTGCGACCGTGAGGATTCGTTCGTCTACGCTTGGTTCGTCTTTGTGGCTTCATCTTCTTCATGGACCCGTTCTTCTTCCTAGCGAGATTTAAAGCAAGATGACCGCTACCCTGGATCTCACTACTATCATTGCTATGCTAGTTGCTTTGTTCTATCGCTTTGCTGCGTTACCTATCATTTGCTCTTCAAGCCTCCCAAATTGCCATGAACCTCTAACCTTTGGCACCCTTCCTAGCAAACCATTGCTTGGCTATGTTACCGCTTTGCTCAGCCCTCTTATAGCGTTACTAGTTGCAGGTGAAGTTGAAGATTGCTCCATGGTGGACAGGATTTTGGTTGGGATATCACAATATCTCTTATATTATTAATGCATCTATATACTTGGTAAAGGGTGGAAGACTCGGCCTTTTGCCTGGTGTTTTGTTCCACTCTTGCCGCCCTAGTTTCCGTCATACCTGTGTTATGTTCCCGGATTTTGCGTTCCTTACGCGGTTAGGTGATTTATGGGACCCCCTTGACAGTTCGCTTTGAATAAAACTCATCCAGCAAGGCCCAACATTGGTTTTACCATTTGCCTCACCACCACCTATTTTTCCCTTGGGAGTCGCCCTCTCGAGGGTCATCTTTATTTTAGCCCCCCCGGGCCAATGCTTGTCTAAGTGTTGGTCCAAACCGAGCGATATCCGGCGCCCCCTGGGCAACCAGGGTCTATGCCAACCCGACGTCTGGCTCATCCGGTGTGCCCTGAGAACAAGATATGTGCAGCTCCTATCGGGATTTGTCGGCACAGCGGGAGGCTTTGCTGGTCTTGTTTTACCATTGTCGAAATGTCTTGTAAACCGGGATTCTGAGACTGATGGGGTCTTCCTGGGAGAAGGAGTATCCTTCGTTGATCGCGAGAGCTTATCATGGGCTAAGTTGGGACACCCCTGTAGGGTATTATCTTTCGAAAGCCGTGCCTACGGTTATGGGCAGATGGGAATTTGTTAATGTCCGGTTGTAGATAACTTGACACCAGATCCGAATTTAAAATGCATCAACCGTGTGTGTAGCCGTGATGGTCTCTTTTCGGCGGAGTCCGGGAAGTGAACACGGTTTTTGGGTTATGTTTGACGTAAGTAGGAGTTCAGGATCACTTCTTGATCATTGCTAGCTTCACGACCGTTCCTTCGCTTCTCTTCTCGTTCTCATTTTCGTATGTTAGCCACCATATATGCTTAGTCGCTGCTGCAACCTCACCACTTTACCCCTTCCTTTCCCTTTAAGCTTTGCTACTCTTGATACCCATGGTAATGGGATTGCTGAGTCCTCGCGGCTCACAGTTTACTACAACAACAGTTGCAGGTACAGGTTATGCGATGATCATAACGCGAGAGAGATGCTTGCTTGTGTTGAGTTCTTCTTCTGCTTCTTCGATCAGGGGATAGGTTCCAGGTCGGCAGCCTGGGCTAGCAGGGTGGATATTGTTTGGGTTTCTGTTTGTGTTTCATCCGTAGTTCGGATGTTGATCTTATGTATGATGAATTGATGTTGTATTCATGTGGCATTGTATGCCTCTTGTATGTATCCCCATCTATTATGTAATGTTGATGTAATGATATCCACCTTGCAAAAGCGTTTCAATATGCGGTTCTATCCTTGGTGGGACCTTCGAGTCTCTTTAGGATAGTATCGCATATTGGGCGTGACAAGTTGGTATCAGAGCCTCGACCGACCCTAGGAGCCCCCTTGATTGATCGTGTAGTCTCGCCGATGTTGAGTCTAGAAGAAAACTATTTTCGGAGTCTAGTTATATCGGAGAGTAGGAATTCTTTTTACTCCTCTGCCCCTTCGTCGCTCTGGTAAGGAATCTTGGCGTAGGTGTTTGAATTACTTCTCTCCCCCTTCAAATCTTTCTTTAGGATCACGCAGTTGGTTTTTCGATCATTGGTTCTCGGCTCTTTTCATCCGGTGCATTTCTCGTCAAGTTGACTCGAGCCTCTCCATCTTTGCGTTCAATCCTCAGTTGTTTTCTTTTCCCGCCCGCCCTCCCTTTTCTTCTCGGAGTCGGAGTCCGTAATCGAGTATCCTTCCTACTCGTGCGAAGTCTTTGATTTCTTTCCTCAATGATTTCAACAGGTGTTTTCTCTTCAAGATATTCGTCGGTTCCCCCTTCCAAGTTGCCTTTGTTTTCCCGCCCTCCCACCTTTTTTCTTCCCGGAGTCTGACTCTCTCTCGACCATCTATCTCATTCGTGCGGAACCTCTTCAGTCTTCCCTCAATTATTTCAACCGGTGAATTCTCGTCTCGTTCGTCATTCTTCATCTCTTTTCTTTTCTGGTGCACTCAATTCAAGTTTTTTCGGCTGATCATATTCTTTTCCTTGGATCAAGTGTTTTCCCTTGCTCGTTTGCCTCTCGCCATTCAATCATTTTGGAGTTCGGAAGACATCTCAGGAGATTTGTCTGTGTTCCAATTAATTCGTGGTTGTCACCTAATTCAAATATTTCAATTGTTTCGGTGCATCATCTATCTGTTCAACATCCTTTTTCAATGGTGTTTTCTCTTCAGTGAGCCCTAACCCACAGGTCTTTTTCCAGGATCTTACCTGACTCTTCTAATTCTCTCGGAGTTATTCTCAAATCCTTTTCGGAATTTGACGTAAGAATGAATTTCATTAGTCAGATACCATCTCCAAGATCTCTTCCAAATTCTTTTCTTTGTTGGCTCAACCTCTTCGCTTTTCATTCTCCCGGAGTATCTCAGTAATTTTCGTGGTGTTTCTCGTCGTCATTTGAAGACCGAAGAAGAGTTTTCCCTCTAAATCTTGTTTGTCCTCTCGAAGAGTCATGGTTCTAGCTTCATATCATCCTCGCGAATTATTTCAGTTTGTCAGATATTCTTTTCACCCATCCGGAGTATTTCAGGAGTTGATTTCCTTTTCATTTCACCGGAGGACATCATTCTAGCTATCATTCTCTAATTATCCCGGTGCTTCGTGCAAGTGTTCTTTAATCAGCTGATTATCTCTTCGTTCTTTTGCATCTAAATCCCCTCTAGCATAATTGTTCTTCTAATTCTTCCAGGTGATTCATCCCCTTTCGTTAGTCATTTCCGAATTCTAACGGCGGTTTGTTCACGATTCTTTTTCCTTGATTATCATCTTAATCCATTCATTCTTTTGAATCCTACTGGTGGCTCAGGAAGACCTTCTCAAGTTTGCGACATGTCACTTCTCAATTCTTTTTCAACAAGAATAAGTTGCATGCAAAATCCTTTGCTTGTCATCAATTTAATTTGATGAAGGATAAGCATACAATAAATCTTATTTTTATTTCATCAAGTGATTAATCCCTTCCTTCAGAGTTTGTTCTTGATGAATAAATTCTAGTTCCAAGTCTTTTCGTCTTTTCTTTTCCGGAGTTCAAATTTCCTCGGCCATTTCGTCGAAACCTCCATCTAAATCATCGCAAGGCTCATCTTATTCTTTCTTCCTTCATTCTATCTCATCATCCTATTGTCACCGGAGTTCTTCATGGTGGTTCTGCATGATTCAATTCATTATTCAAGAGCTCATCAAGATTTTGTTGGTGGAGTTCAGGTATCTTTTCTTCTCGCGTACCGAAGTGCAATTAATTATCCGTATTTCTTTTGAAGTGGAGTTTTGCATTTCTTCGTTCTTCTCAGCTATTCAGACATTGGTTGTGGTATAATTTCACCTCAAGTTTTTGAGATGTTTTTGGTAAGTCCACAACAAGCCTATTCTTTTCGTTGTTGATTTTCTCAACAACTCCATTCAATCTTTTCTTCTAAGGTTGCTTTCTATTTCATTCGTGGTAGAAGGCGTCGTCTTCTTCTCCGTTCTTTTCTTTCAACTTTTTCAAGTCTTCCGGAGGTTTTGTGTTGTTCCTCAAGTCAAGTATCATTCCATCCTCTCAAGCTTGTGATCTATTCTTTCCATCTTCAGCCCGAGTGTTGCCTAAATCCTTTCAGTCCTATTCGTTTCTTATCTCGTTCTAATCGGAGTGGTTTAATAGTCTACCCGATTCCGTGAGCTTTCAATTCTTGTCATTCTCGTCGTTCCTCTCTTTTCTCAAGTGCTCTCGATTCTTTGCTTCTTCTCTTGAGTTCTTGTTTCACCCCATCCCTTTTTCTCTTCTGTCTCGGTCCTAAGATCTCGGGACGAGATCTCTTGTTAGTGGAGGAGTGTTGTAACGCCGCGGATTCGATGCGCCAGGTGTCTGCCAGTTTTTCGCCATAGTTGCCATGTCATTTGCTTGCGTGTTGCATTTTATCTTGTCATCATGTGCATCTCATTTTGCATACGTGTTCGTCTCATGCATCCGAGCATTTTCCCCGTTGTCCATTTTGCAATCCGGTGCTCCTATGTCATCCGGCGTCCCCCTTTTGTCTCCTGTTGTGAGCGGGTGTTGAACTTTCTCGAAATGGCCCGAGGGTTGCCAAGCGGCCTTGGTATAGCACCGGTAGACCGTCTGTCAAGTTATGTGCCATTTGGAGGTCGTTTGGTACTCCAACGGGTAACGGGGTAACCGCAAAAGCCCCTTTCGTCTTGCAGCCCAACACCCCTCCAAAGTGGCCCAAAACCCATTCTCACCCCATCCATACTCTCGGTCATTCGATCACGATCGTGTGGGCGAAAACCGCACCTCATTTGGAGTCTCCTAGCTCCCTCTACCTATATAAACACCTCCCCCTCCGAAATTCGCGGTGCAACCCTAGCTCTCCCTCCCCTACCGCCACCGGACGCGTCCGCGCCATGCCGGACATGTCCGCCGCCATGCCCCAGCCACTCCGGAGCCGCCACGTGTCACCGCCGCCTTCACACACCGCGCCAGCCACCGCGGCCCGCCCGGGCCCGGGGCAAGCCCGCCCGAGCCCATCGGGGCCCGGTCCCCGCCGCCGCTCGGCCCGAGCCATCCCGCGCGTGCCGCCGCTGGCCGCCGCCTGGTCTCTCCGCCGGCCTCCGCCTCCGCCGGCCGCCGCCCGGCCACGACCCTCCCTCCGCCGCCAGGGCCTCGCCTTCGCCGCCCCGGATCCGCCACCGCGCCGCCGCCGCCCGGAACCCCGCCGTCGCAGCCCCGGTCGCCGCGCCATCCTCGCCAGCTCGCCATCCCTCGCCGCCGTGGCGCGCCTCCCACCGCCGGCCATCCCCGCCGGAGCTGCTCCGACACCCGTCGCCGGCCTCCCGCGACCCGCCGTCGCTCCCCGCACCTCCCCGGCGTCGCGCGCCTCGCCGGAGTCCGCCGCCTCGCCGGAACCGGGCGGGTGGATGAGATCCACCTGTCCCATGATCCAAACGCGCCCCGAGCAGCCTGGATCTCGCCGTCCCGGATCCCGCCGTCCCATTGACTTTTCCGCGGGGTATATTTTTCTCCAAGTCCCCAGATCTGCATATTATGTTGTCCTGTTCAACGCGTCATAACTCCATGCATACTGCTCCGTTTCGTGCATGTAATATGTCAAATTGTTCGCCCCGACGAGTACTTCATTTCATTCCATTGCATCATGTTCATTTGAGTTCATCTTGATGCCCGAATCATCGTTGCAAGAGTGCATGTTGCTGTTAATCTTCTGAAACTGTTATAACTTGATGATTTGTCATTTTTGCCATGTTTGATGTGTGCATCCTATGAGGCTGATGTCTACATGAGTTTTGATCTATGACATGCCATATTTATAGTTGTGCCATCCATGTATTTTTGTGAGTCTTTTGCTGAGTGCATCAAGCTTGCTAAGTAGGGTACTTGCTGTTGCTGTTTTGCTAGGCTGATTCTGTTATTTCGTGATGCTATGTAAACCTGCTTCTACTAGTCATTCTAAGCATAATCTGGAGATGTTCACTAAGGGTGTTTTGTTATACATGTCATGCTCTATCCATTCATGCCTCTGGTAGCATTTATAGTTTGCTGTAGGTTGTTGTAATCTTGCTCCAAAGTTGCTAAATAATGTTGCTGTCAGCCTGTTAACATTAAGTTCAGTTGTTGCCATGTTTGTTGTTAGTGATCCATGCACCCTATGACCTTGATCTTGACATTCTTAGCTTCATAAACATGTATTCTTTCTGTTGGTTGCCTTTCCATGCCATGTATTGCTCTGTGGTGAGTGGTTCAAGCTCACCAACATGCATACTTATTATTGTTCCTGCCATGTATGAATCTGTCATATAACTTGCCATATTTACATGCGTGCCATCATATCTTCTGATCCTTTTTGGCTATGTTCAGTAAAGGACTTTTGTTCTATGCAATTATTAGATTCATGCCATGCCTTTGTTTGCCATGTTAAGTTCCTGTAACATGTTGTTTGATAGCTTTAAACATTGCAACCTGATGTTATTTCTGTAAAGTCTGAAACTGTTATTATTTGCAATCTTGACATGTCCTTTTGAGCATGTTCTAGTGATTTCTGGAGATAGCTCAGTGTTCATGTTTTGTTATGTTTTACCTGTAAATCATGCCCATGCCTTTTGTTTTCATATTGTGATATTGTAGCATGTTGTTTTGGTGCTTGCAATATACCTAGTTGCTGTTTTGGACAGATTGTTGCTATAACTTGTTTCATGTGTGTGTGTTGAACCGTTGCCCCGTTTTGAGTGTGCTCTATATGAAACTTGCTTGATTTTGCATGTAGTTTTATCATGTTGCATCCATATTTTGAGGTGTTTGCTTGATGTTTGTATGCATTTTGCATCAATGCCATGTTTATCTTGTTTTGCTCATATCTTCTAGGCCGTAGCTCCGAACTAAATGAACTTTATATGTAACTTGACTAGAATTTCATGTAGATCCTCGTGGTGCATCTTAACTTGCTGTTTAACAACTTGAACATAAGGTTTATTCAGATCTGGACCAATTTCTAAACTTTCACATGAGGACTTACCGGAATTGCTATATGATGTTCCCGACCTCATTTAAACTTGCTTTGATGTGTTGCTCTTGTTTGCATCGTCTCTTGCCATGAGTAGCTTCATGTAGCTTTGTCATGCATCATGCTTGTTGTGCATCATGTCTTGTCTATGTGTGGTGTGTTTACCATGTTGTGTGCTTCTTCTCGATAGTTCCCGTTTTCGTTGCGACCGTGAGGATTTGTTCGTCTACGCTTGGTTCGTCTTCGTGGCTTCATCTTCTTCATGGACTCGTTCTTCTTCCTAGCGGGATTTCAGGCAAGATGACCGCTAACCTGGATCTCACTACTATCATTGCTATGCTAGTTGCTTCGTTCTATCGCTTTGCTGCGTTACCTATCATTTGCTCTTCAAGCCTCCCAAATTGCCATGAACCTCTAACCTTTGACACCCTTCCTAGCAAACCATTGCTTGGCTATGTTACCTCTTTTCTCAGCCCTCTTATAGCGTTGCTAGTTGCAGGTGAAGTTGAAGATTGCTCCATGGTGGACAGGATTTTGGTTGGGATATCACAATATCTCTTATATTATTAATGCATCTATATACTTGGTAAAGGGTGGAAGACTCGGCATTTTGCCTGGTGTTTTGTTCCACTCTTGCCGCCCTAGTTTCCGTCATACCGGTGTTATGTTCCCGGATTTTGTGTTCCTTACGTGGTTGGGTGATTTATGGGACCCCTTGACAGTTCGCTTTGAATAAAACTCCTCCAGCAAGGCCCAACATTGGTTTTACCATTTGCCTCACCACCACCTATTTTTCCCTTGGGAGTCGCCCTCTCGAGGGTCATCTTTATTTTAGCCCCCTCGGGCCAATGCTTGTCTAAGTGTTGGTCCAAACCGAGCGATGTCCGGCGCCCCCTGGGCAACCAGGGTCTATGCCAACTCGACGTCTGGCTCATCCGGTGTGGCTTGAGAACGAGATATGTGCAGCTCCTATCGGGATTTGTCGGCACAGCGGGAGGCTTTGCTGGTCTTGTTTTACCATTGTCGAAATGTGTTGTAAACCAGGATTCCGAGACTGATCGGGTCTTCCTGGGAGAAGGAATATCCTTCGTTGATCGCGAGAGCTTATCATGGGCTAAGTTGGGACACCCCTGCAGGGTATTATCTTTTGAAAGTCGTGCCTGCGGTTATGGGCAGATGAGAATTTGTTAATGTCTGGTTGTAGATAACTTGACACCAGATCCGAATTTTAAACGCATCAACCATGTGTGTAGCCGTGATGGTCTCTTTTCGGCGGAGTCCAGGAAGTGAACACAGTTTTTGGGTTATGTTTGACGTAAGTAGGAGTTCAGGATCACTTCTTGATCATTGCTAGCTTCACGACCGTTCCTTTGCTTCTCTTCTCGCTCTCATTTGCGTATGTTAGCCACCATATATGCTTAGTCGCTGCTGCAACCTCACCACTTTACCCCTTCCTTTCCCTTTAAGCTTTGCTAGTCTTGATACCCATGGTAATGGGATTGCTGAGTCCTCGTGGCTCACAGTTTACTACAACAACAGTTGCAGGTACAGGTTATGCGATGATCATGACGCGAGAGCGATGCTTGCTTGCGTTGAGTTCTTCTTCTGCTTCTTCGATCAGGGGATAGGTTCCAGGTTGGCAGCCTGGGCTAGCAGGGTGGATATTGTTTGGGTTTCTGTTTGTGTTTCATCCGTAGTTCGGATGTTGATCTTATGTATGATGAATTGATGTTGTATTAATGTGGCATTGTATGCCTCTTGTATGTATCCCCATCTATTATGTAACGTTGATGTAATAATATCCACCTTGCAAAAGCATTTCAATATGCGGTTCTATCCTTGGTGGGACCTTCGAGTCTCTTTAGGATAGTATCACATTTTGGGTGTGACACATGGAGCTAAGTATGATTGGTTGCTCAATTTCCAGGTTATTTCCCCTACCTCTTATCTTCAATTTATCGTGCATATGGTTTTACAGAAAATACATGGGGCTTACTTGCTAAAACTTTATCTTTGCTTAATGCAGATTCAAAAGTTTCAGGCGCCATTGAGTGCGGAACAGATCACTCGGAGCCTGGAGGCCTACTTAATGTGGATTTTTGGCAAGGTGATGTTCATAGAGAACCATGTCAGCACTATTAGCGTGCTCTACATCCCTATGGCACTCGAGATAGCGAGCGCTCAGACGGTGGATCAGATCAGACAAAGGAGTTGGGGTTCAGCGGTCTTAGCGGCTACATGCTGAGGTTTGTGCAACGGTTGCTAGTTTATATCGAGAAAGCCAACCCTTCTTGGATGCCCTCTATTCCTACAGCTGTGGTCGTGGGAGAGGTTCTCTATAGGGCGACCAGATGTACGTGTTAATCAGCCTATAGATGCCATGTTTGATGTTGATGGCATCGACATGCCTACTTTTGGTCTGTGTTGGACACGTCGCGAGGTATGTATCGTGTTATAGTTTAATGCAACTTTTGTGTGCACCAGAGATAGTTCAATGCTAGCGGCTACTAACATTTGTTTTCTATAGAGACGCTTTGCTAGTGATCACACCAGAAAGGCATACACGACACTGAAACGAGCAGTTCGATATGTACACTGGGGTCATCTGGCAGCCCTACACGGAAGCAGCCATAAATGCGAGAAACCCTGGTGGTATGTCTTTGCTATGCACAAGGGACCGAGATTACTGGATGACGAAATCAAAGATCATCTTCGATATCTTCGTCGAGGAGATGGCACAACATATGGTTATGAAGCAATTTGGTCTTCTGCAGTTGGAGCTACCCCCCCCCCCCCTACAGAGAACCCGGTGCCATCACACATCCATAGGTATTAACCATTTTTCCAATATTGCATTATCTTTCATAGTGCTCAATTCAAAGGGCATGACACCACAATTATCTTTCATAATTGCTGAACACAAACCACAATTTTAGGACGACAAAGAAGGGCATGACTAGGACAACTGCTGAGTGGCTAGTTAGACTAGAGCCGTATGTTATAGAATGGGAGACAGCAAACACACATCTATGGCATGAGAATCACAATTTTGAACTCAATGAATTCAATCTCTATTTGCGGCGCTACATGACCGGTACACGGTTACGCATCGTTGAGCACTCTCACCCAGAGGAGATACCTGATCCTACTCCGCCGGATACATACCCGAGCTATGATACTTCGGGCTCTAGGCAGTACGCGGTAAGATATATTTTCTTTAAGTAATGTTGTCATTTACTTTGGCGTGCATACATAATAATCGTCCTGAAAATTTGTAGGCTACCTTGACACACGAACTCTACGACGACGTGACCACCTTTGGACAATCACTATCGTCAGGACCTCTTCTTCACCACCGTCTTGTGCTACAACCCTTCTTGGAACGAATGCAGAACAAAATACGGGCTGTCTACGAGGCTATCACGTGCATCCAGAGAAGCGACGTTGTTCAGCACCAGCAACAGCAGCAGCGTCCCTCCATGCACCGACATCAACCACGTCCACGTCTAGCACATCAGCCGACGACCAGGCCACCCCCTCCTGAACAACCTGGTAGTTCAACAAGGCAGCACCCACAACACTATGGTCCCACATCGAGCTTCGTGTTTTCGCCACAGCCACAGCACCACGGTCCCTCGTCGAGCTTTGTGTTTGAGCCAGAGCAGCCGTACAGCTAGCAGGTGTGTGTCTTCATATTTATTGTTTTCAATATTAGTTGCGGCGACATCATTCTTCATGACTCAAAGTTCCGTCGTGCAGGAGCCTATGGATATCATGCGTCTATGTCAGCATCACATGATACATGGGGGAGTGATCAATATCTCGAGGAGAACATACAGGCTCAGATGTCGCAGCAGACCCACTGGATGAACATGTTTTCGACTCCTCCACCAGGCCCCACACAGGATACACAACATGACCAGGGAGAGTCTGAGATTCCTCCTCATAACATTAGGCCACCAGACAGGTGGGGATGGCCGCCGCCTGTAGATCCGCCTCCCCGCCAGGCCATACGTTGTCACTGACGCTTCTATCTATCAATAGAGACATGAACATCTACTTATGTATGAGACTTATGTCTATTCTATGTATGAGAAAAATGACTATGTACTTATGTATGAGACATATGCCTACTCTATTTTAGTACTTTGTTATCCGAACTACAACATCACATTTAGATAGAACATAATGCTCGTACAACAAGACAGTACAAACAACTACATAGAAGTACATCTAAATTAAACAGTACATACGACTTAACTTACAACACACATCATAAAAACTACATGAAGTCATCATCGTCATCCTCCATCGATGCAGAACTCTTGGCCTTCGACGATGTAGAACTCTTGCCCTTCGACGATGAGGAACTCTTGCCCTTCGATGATGCAGAACTATTGCCCTTCGGCGATGCAGAACTCTTGCCCTTCGATGATGAAGAACTCTTGCCCTTTGATGATGCAGAACCTGGAAGCGGCGCATGAAGATATCGTCTTCATCCTCGCTGTTGGCACTCCATAAATAAGTATGTTTTGCTCCAAAATGTAGGTACCTTCCATGCTTTAGGTATCTTCCATGCAACCTTAGAAGTTCACTCCGTATCTCCTCAAAGGTCCCGAAAGGCCACCCGGACCGACTTAATGCATGAGCCAGCTCATTCAGCAGGGTGTCACTACTGATGAGTTCTTCCCAGGGAACTAATATGTTGTCAACCCTGAAATCAGCGGCTAAACGCAATAGACATTCAGACATACGACTGTGGAAACTACGATCAAAAGGATATCCGGACATCTTGGCGAGACTACGAGACTATGCTAGAATGCTTACCGATGTTAGTGCCGAGGGGGTTTTATAGGTTGAGAACACAAAGGAAGGCGGGAACTCGGTAGCGGGAACATATGGCGGGAAATACTGGCGGAAAATAGTGGCGGGAACTACAAAGCAGGAAAATTTGGCGGGAATTACAGAGCGGGAAAATATGGCGGGAATTACAGAGCAGGAACGAGCAAAGCGGGGAAATATGACGGGAACGAGCAAAGTGGGAAAATTTAGCGGGAAGTGGCGGCCCGTGACATAAGCGGGGATCGTACGGGGGCAAAAATGGGGGAATGCACCAGTCGGCCCACAGCTGGCCGATTAGCCCCTATCGGCCTGCAGATAGCTGACTGGAGCCAGTCGGCCCACAGCTGTCGACGGGAGCTGAACTGGTGGCCGATAGGCCAATCGGCCAGCAGCAAGCCGATAGGAGCTTAGTCGGCCTGCTGTGGGCCGACTAGGCCCAGTCGGCCAGCAGCAGGCCGATGGTGTATTATTTTTGAAAATTATATATCAGGCGTAATATTTGTGAAAATTAATAAAAAATGTATTATTTTTAAAAAATAGCTTTTTTTGCTCGGCTCCTGCGAGGGAGGGGTGATGTCGGCTCGCTTCGCCAGGTGGTCTATGGATTTGAACATATTTTTTTATTTTTGGTATTCGCTGAACTACCATGATTGGTTATTAAAAAAGTGCTATTAGCTTTAGAATGATACGTGTTACTACAACATTTGGGCCAAGCGAGCCAATCATGTTTTTTTCGAAAAGGGGGACTCCCCGACCTCTGCATCAGAACGATGCATACGACCACATTTATAGATAAATAAAGAGGTTCAACAAGGTCTTATAGTCTGAAAATAAAATAACGGCAAGCTTACAAAGAGCCACAACGCCAAAAACAAAAGGCCCCAAAGCCACAACCGGTTGGCATAACAAAGATAAGTAAACTAATCGCCTATCCTATTACATGACCGTCATCCAGACCGGTTAAAGATATCCCGCGCTACCATCTTCCACCGGACAGATCCAGTAAGTAAACGCTCCCTGACCTCCGTCGGAGTGAGTAACGACCACACATGAATCAGCGCAGTAGAGCGAGCCAATCATGTAAACTCACGTGGAAAGTGGAAGAGAAATGCCGTCGCATGCCAGACACACCCGCCGTCAGGCCGGCGTGCTGTGACGAGACTGTCGGTAAGCAGACAGACATGCACGGTTCCCCAAACTCATCACCGCACCAAAGTAACCTCGCGTGAAGTCCACCACTACACCCGAGTAGTTTTCTACTCTACCGTAGTAGTATAATTTGCTGCATCGACCGGCCTCTTCGTCGATCATCTCCACGTAGTTTGCTGTCCCGGCCGGCGACCTGTGTATCGTGGATTGCTACCCACATGTGCTGCCTGCACATCAGATCTCAGAGATCTGCGGGCAGCTGGTTTCGCATGCGTCTTGGTCGATTGCCTCCCGTTGATGTGTCCTGACCTTTCTCATTCCGAAGAGGCAGTGCCCTTCTTCGCATGAGGTTCGCTGTACCCACGAACCCCGCAGACTATCACGTAGTATCTCGGAGAGGGGGATACGTGCAGGGTTGGGAGGACGTGTACGGTCACTAGCCTCAGACATACGCATATTTTTGCTAAAATAAGCATGTGCCCGTGATTATGAAGAGGCCAAACATTTCAAGCGACAAAGAAGTACTCCACTGACCATATAAACGATTTTTTCAGGCGAGCACGCTTACTAATCCCACCTTGTCTCACTCATCAGTCGTCATATACAGGGATGAAGATCAGCTCAAGACAGGTCCAGACAATAGGCGGGATTCAGCGGGAAAAGCACGAGAAGAGTCACAAAAGTGAGAAAACCCCCGCAAAGCGAGTGCAACTTCCCAATGTGCCACAATACTTTTTTGCATACATACTTTTATAAAACTTTCATTTGCATGTGAACTACTCTCTCTGTTCCTAAATATAAATCTTTCTAGAAATTTCAATGTGGACTAATACGGAGCAAAATAAGTGAACTTACACTCTAAAATATGTCTATATACATTCGTATGCGGTCCATATTAAAACCTTTACAAAGACTTATATTTAGGAGGGGAGGGAGTAGTAGTACTACTATGCGCAAAATCGCAGGGCGGCTATGAAAATCGGAACTCAAGAAGGCTTCTGCTCTACTACTCTCTTTCTAGACGCGAGAGCTATATCTTGCCTGAAGCTAGATGGAACTAGCTCTCGCATCAGTCGCAATGCCAGAGTGCCGGACCATTATCATGCTTATTCGCTCTAGTAGTTTGCTCCCTGTATGTTCGCTCCTGCTCCAGTTTTTATCGATTATTTTTTGCTTTCTTTTGTTTTCTCTTTCATTCCTTTTGTTTGTAATCTGGTTTCTTTGATATAACTTTGGTTTGCCTTGTTTCTTTTTTCACTGGACTTTTCCTTTCTTGCTTCGCTTTCTTTGTCTTTTCTCAGTTTTTTACTAGTTTGTTCTTTTATTTGTTTCTTTCTTCCATTTTCCTTGATGTTCTTTGGTTTTCATTATTTCTTTGTCTTTTTCACCGGTTTTCTTTGGATTCTTTCTCTTTTATGTATTCTTCTTTATGGTTATCATCTTCTCTTTTTTCCTTCTTTGCCATTTTTTCATGGTTTTTTTCTTTGTTTTTTGTTTCTTCCTCGATTTACAAAGGATTTTTTTGTTTCTTCATCTGTTTTCACAAAATTCCATTGTTTTTACGGTTGTTTCTTAGGGGGTTTCCCTAGTTTGTTCTTTTCTTTGTTTCTTTCTTCCATTTTCCACGATTTTCTTTGGTTTTTCTTTTTTCTCTTTCTTTTTCACCGGTTTTCATCGGATTCTTTATTTTTTATGTGTTTTCTTAATGGTTTTAATCTGTTTTTCTTCTTTTCCATTTTCTTCTTTTCCATTTTGTTTCTTTTGTTTTTATTTCTTCCTTGGTTTGCAACGCAATTTTTGTTTTCTTTGTTTCTTTATCATTTTTCACAATTCTTCATTGTTTTTGTTGTTGTTTCTTTGGGTTTTTTCTTTGGTCTCTTTTATGGTTTTCATTGTTTTTTCTTTTTCTTAATTTGTTTTTGTTTTCATTCCATATTTTTGTATAAGTCAAGAACATTTTTTGAATACACATTAAAAAAAATTCAAATACAACTTTACCATTTTTAATGCATGTTCAATATTTTTTCTCTACATATTTTTCAAATTCTTGATTAACATTTCTTAAATACAAGACTAAGATATTTTAAATACATGGTCAATATTTATTATACACTTTTTAACAATTTTTGATTAACATTTTTCAAATACAGGATTAACATTTTCTAATACATGTACAACATGTTTCTATACGCATTTTTAACATTTTTCAATGCTTGATCAACATTTCAAATACAAGATTAATATTTTTTTAATAAATGGTTAACAGTTTCAAATGCTTGATTAATATTTCCAAAACACAAGATTAAATTGTTTTACTATATGGTCAAAAAAAATATTTTCACATTTCACATTTTTCAAATGCTTGATTAACTTTTTTAAAGGCTTGTTTAACATTTTTTCAAAAGCTTGATTAACATTTCTAAATACATGATCAAATTATTTCACACACATTGTATATTTTTTGTACACATTTTTCATATACATGAGAAACATTTTATTTGTACACATTTAACATTTTCAAATGTTTGATTAATATTTTTTGGATACATGGTCACATTTTTAACGTTTTTCAATAATTGATTAAAAAATCATTACAAGAATAATTTTTTGTTGAATACATTGTCAACATTTTTTTCTATACACATTTTAATATTTCAAAGGCTTGATTAAAAAAATTATAATGCAAGTTTGAATTTTGTTAATACATGGTGAACATATTTTCCATGCACATTTAACATTTTTTAAATACTTATTTACCAGTTTTTCAAATGCTTGATCAAGATTTTTTAAATACATGATCAAACTTTTTTCACGCGCAATGTATATTTTTTGTATACATGATAAAAAATTCCTTTATACACATAAAAATGTTTCAAATGCTTGGTTAACATTTTTTTCCAATATTTTATATAAAGTAGTTTTTGTAATATATTTATTTAAAATATTTGGAAGTATAAACTAATGTAAACAAGAAAAAAAAAACATGAAAAAAGGAACAAAGAATGAGGTCGTGGCCTCCCGCACCCCCGAGCCGGCCCACTTAGGGAGGCGCCTAACGCTAGAGTACGCTAGGTCTCAAGATAAGCGAGAGATAACTCTACGCCTCTCTAGAAGCTCAAACATCATGCGTAACTCTGTGACTTAGGACTCAACAGGAACCCCCAAATCTTTTTCAGGATTCAGGTGGAGACCCGTGTTGAGCTGATGGAGAATCGGCCATTTTCGTTTTGCATTATTATCATTGTTAAATCATGGCATGTTTAGGTTGTCTGGTTTGCTTGCGGGTTTCGGGTTTGAATTTATTAAGGCGGTTCTATATCGATTATGTTATTTGACAGAAAACACTTAACGATTGTACCAAGAGAGAGAAGATGAATATGGGAAGTGGGAGAAAAGTGACTGACAAATCGAGGCTTCTAAGATGAATATGGGAAGTGGGAGAAACGGAGTAATGTAATAAGAACGATGACATGATGTAGACAAGATCTATTCATGTAGGAATAGACCCCATCATCTTATCCTTAATAGCAATGATACATAAGTGCCTCGCTACCCCTTCTGTCACTGGGTGAGGACACCGCAAGATTGAACCCATCACAAAGCACCTCTTCTCATTGCAAGATAAATCAATCAAGTTAGCCAAACAAAACTGAAATATCGAAGAAGAAATACGAGTCTATAATAATCATGTATGGATATAAATAGATCTGATCATAAACTCACAATTCATTGGATCCCAAGAAACACACCACAAAAAGTCACTACATCAAATAGATCTCCAAGAGCACCGAGGAGAACATTGTATTGAGAATCAAAAAGAGAGAAAAAGCCATCTAGCTACTGCCTACGGACCCGTAGGTCTATGGTGAACTACTCACGCATCATCGGAGGACCACCAATGAGGATGATGAACGCCTCCGTGATCTTTTCCCGCTCTGGCAAGGTGCCAGAATAGGGCTCTAGATTGGATCTCGTGGTTCTGAAACTTGCGGCGGCTGGAATTGTGTTTCGTCGACTCCCCTAGGGTTTCTGGAATAATTGTGTATTTATAGAGTTGAGTGGCAATGGAAAGGACCTCCATGGGCCCCACAACCCATCAGGGTGCTAGGGGCCTCTAGCACGCCTTGGTGTGTTGTGGGCCCCACGTGACTTCCCTTGTGCACTTCCTTGGCTCCCAAGTTGTCTTCTGGGCAGAAAAAATATCTCCAAAAAGTTTCATGGCATTTGGACTTCGTTTGGTACTGATATTCTGCGAAGTAAAAAACAAGCAAAAAGCAGCAACTAGCACTGGGCACTATGTCAATAGGTTAGTCCCAAAAAATGATATAAAGTTGCTATAAAATGAATATAAAACATCCAAGAATGATAATATAATAGCATGGAACAATGAAAAATTATAGATATCTTGGAGATGTATCACCAACTCAAGCGAGCAAGACACATAGGCTGGCTAGCACGATTACAGTAGCCTCACGCGGGACGAGCACGCTGACAGGCAGGTCCAGTGGTCCCTTCGCGTGCGGCACAACTGATACGTCTCCAACGTATCTATAATTTTTGATTGTTTCATGCTATTATATTATCAATCTTGGACGCTTTATATGCTATTATATGCCATTTTATATCATTTTTGGCAACTAACCTATTAACACAGTGCCTAGTGTCAGTTGTTGTTTTCTGCTTGTTTTTTGTTTTCTAGAAAATTAGTACCAAACGAAGTCCAAACACAACGGAACTTTTTGATGATTTGTTTTTGGACAAAAGAGACCCAAGAAGCTTCGCAGGGAGACTAGAGGACAAACAAGGAGGCGATAAGGCAACAGGGCGCACCCTGGTGCCGGAGGGGCGGACGCGCCCTGTTACCTTGTGGGCCCCACATGGCTCCGTCTGACCTAATTCCACTTCTATAACCAAATACTAGGAAGCCCCCATAGAGTCGCCCGGAATAATTTTTCCACCGTCGCAAGCTTCTGTTCTTCTGCGATCCCATATGGAAGCCTTTCTGGTAATCTGCCGGAGGGGGAATAGACCAGGGAGGGCTTCTACATCAACCTTGCTTCCCTATCGAGGATGTGTGAGTAGTTCACCACCGACCTATGGGTCCATAGCTAGTACCTAGATGGCTTCTTCTCTCTCTTTGATCTTCAATACAATGTTCTCCTCGATCTCCTTGGAGTTCTATCCGATGTAATCTTCTTTTTAGTGTGTTTGTTGGGATCCAACAAATTGTGGATTTATGATCAGAATATTCATTGAAAGTAATTGAGTCTTTTCTGAACTTTATTATGCATGATTATGATAGCTTTGTATTTCTTCTGATCTATCTGTTTGGTGTCGCCAACTAGATTGATTGATCTTCCATGGGAGAGGTAGTGGGTTCAATCTTGCGGTGTCCTCACTCATGACAGAAGGGGTAGCGAGGCATGCATTGTATTGTTGCTACTAAGGATAAAATGATGGGGTTTATTCATATTGCTTGAGTTTACTTTGTCTACATCACGTCATCTTGATTAAGGTGTTACTCTGCTTGTTATGAACTTAATACCATAGATGCATGTTGGATGGCGGTCGATTGGTGGAGTAATAGTAGTACATCCAGGCAGGAGTAGGTCTACATGTCATGGACATGATGCCTATATATGTGATCATTGCCATGATTAACATCATAACTATGCACTTTTCTATCAATTGCCCAACTATAATTTGTTTACCCATCGTATGTATTGTTTTGAGAGAGAAGCCTATACTGAAAACTATGGCCCTAGGGTCTACTTTAATCATATTACAAAAACCAAAAATACCTTGCTTCAATTTTATACTTTTTATTTTACTTTTCTTTTTATCTATCTATCTAGAACTATCAGAATTAATCTTTGCAAGTAACGAGTTCAAGGGGATTGACAACCCTCTTACCCGCGTTGGGTGCAAGTATTTACTTTTGTGCGTGTAGGTGCTGAAGGCGGGAATTTGCGTGATTCTCCTCTTGGTTCGATAACCTTGGTTCTCACTGAGGGAAAATACTTCTCTGCTACTATATTGCTTCACCCTTCCTCTTTGGGGAAAATCCCAACGCAGCTCACAAGTAGCATCAACACGCAAGGCCTCCAACGTCCAATTATGGTGGCCCATGGAGCGCCCCCGCGTCCACTCGCCATGGATCCCCCAGCTAGGTCGCTCGGGCTCGCACCGTCCGGACAGATCAGACGTCGTGAAGAGTGCCTGAAAGGCCCTCGAGGCAAGCCTGTCGAAAACAGACCACTTAGAGGGCCTCTTCGCCTGCGAGGTGCCCAGGGGGCGGGTACGTGAGCATCCTTTATAGGAGTAATCTGTGGAGCTCCCCCTTGAAGTACACCAATTCTAAGAGGATCTCTCCCAATAGCTCCACGCTCTACCATTCTATTGACTAAGTGTTTAGGTTCCTAATTAGACAGGCTCTAATGTCGGTCTAATCAGTCTAATAGAATTAGATTCTAATTAAATGATAAGTGCCGCTAGGCTTTCTCTCTCTAGTTTTCTTGGAATACTACTCCCTGGATGTCAAAGCTCTGTCATACTATTAGTTTGGCATGCGTGGATACCACAAAGGGGCCTTCTACCTCGACTCTCTTCTGAGAGAACATTCTCAGGTCTGGGAGGTATAAACTACCTGTGGGAACTCCTGCGCTGCACCGACTCATGGCTGCTTCCTCTACTTTGCTCGTCAATGAGTTTTACTGTCACCTCAATGTTCATAATGTTCTTGGGTGTGATCGTGTAGCATATTTTTTTTTGCGTAGCACGTTCCCCTACATGGGCCCCACCCCAACCCTAGCCGCACAAAGCTAGGATTGGGCGCCAAAGCTAGGGGTGCCCCCTAATGGGCCTTGCCTATTGTGGCTGCCCCTTGGTGCCCCTATGTCTCTTTTCTGGAACCTTCCTATTAACTTTTTATTCCCTCCAAAAACATTTGGTCTCCCGGTTCTCTCTCAAAACTATTTTCAACATCTCTAATTTTTTCCAGTGGTTTTATCTCAAGATCCTAACCCATCAAGTACTCAACAGATCGATAACCTTAAGCTTATGAACCCACATGTTCTGTAAAGCATAGACATGACTGAAAACATTCAATGATCAATAGTGGAACCGTGGACATCCATATTGACCCCTATACCTACACAAATTATTGTCAAGTGAACTTGTAGTTACCTTGTGATATTAAACTTTACAAAACTCGGGGTGAGATTTTATCGGCATCCTAGCGACACAACAACTTGATTAGTATGCTCGTTTCCTCGTTCCTGGTTTTGTTCTCTTTTCTCATTTCCGTGTTCCGGCATCCCCATGATCAAATCATGTTGTGTCTGGTCAGACGATGATGGATACAGTCACACGAGAGGTCCCTAAGAATATATCTCTATCATTCGAGGAGCAAATCCTATTCTCGAGCTAAATAGTCCCTTGTCATATGTTTTCCATGAACCTGCAGTTGCTTTTATGGTCATCCTATTATCTTTGATGTTTGACGAACCCAAAGTGCATCATATGGTATGAAAGAACTCGATACTCTCATGGTTTAATGAATCGTTCATATGTTTACATCAATGTGTAATACTCTAGACTTTTGACGAAAGGATCTCTTAGTGTAATATTCATTTTGGGTCATTTAAACACAATTATTCTTCTAACTTTGTGCCCTCAAATATGCAGGTATTCTCGTTACACTAACTTATCTCCATCGTCAACAAAATGGAACCACCATGCAACACTTGATCTGGTCTTAGAGGCGAGACTAGGAATTTATTTTACCGTTTATTATTCCATACATGCATGTGAGTTTTCCTTTGAGCGTCTTGGATATACAGACTCGAGAACCACTACAATAATAGCACAAAACATAAACATTAATTACAAACTTGAAAATAAATAATAACATTTATTATTGCCTCTAGGGCATATTTCCAACACTACAAGGCGGAGAACGCTCGGACGGAACGGCGGGCCTGCCAGCGCGAGTGAGAACAATCATACATGCTTGGCGTTCAGACGGAACGGGACTCTCCTTTGCGTGGATGGCAAGCTTGGCGTTCGGATAATGCATCTTCCTTTCTCTGCAAACCGACTCTGTACAACCCTAGATCCCTCCTGTGTCTATATAAACCGGAGGGTTTAGTCCGTAGGGCAAGAACAATCATACGTGCTAGACATCTAGGGTTTAGCCATTATGATCTCGAGGTAGATCAACTCTTGTAACCCCTATACTCATCAAAGTCAATCAAGCAGGAACTAGGGTATTACCTCCATTAAGAGGGCCCAAACCTGGGTAAACATTGTGTCCCCTGCCTCCTGTTACCTTTGATCTTTAGACGCATAGTTCGGGACCCTCTACTCGAGATCTGCCGGTTTTGACACCGACATTAGTGCTTTCATTGAGAGTTCCACTATGTCGTCGCCAGAAGGCTCGATGGCTCCATCAATCATCTACAACAATACAACCCTGAGGGAGACTTTTCTCCCCGGCCAAATCTTTGTATTCGGCGGCTTCGCACTTCGTGCCAATTCGATTGGCTATCTGGAGCAGATCGACAGCTACGCCCCTGGTCATCATATCAGTTTTGGAAACCTAAACTATGCCGCCGATATCCGAGGAGACTTGATCTTCCAAGGGTTCGCGGCCTCGACCATAGCTCCAGCCTTAAATTCGGAACATATCACCGAGTCCGAAGATGGGAGTTTAGAGCCTGTTGGACTCTCCACAGCCATAGAGCTCAACACCGGAGATACAGAGGGGATCATTTCACCAGCAGACCCGGAGTCACTCCAGACTTCCTTTATCAACATACAACCAGACTCACTCCCGAACGTCAGCTCCGAACTCTCGAGGTCTGTGTTATGCGAGCTTGGCCAAGGAACTTCCGCCCCGCCCAACTCCATGGACTCTTGCTTCCCCGTCCAAACCTCGCTCTTGAACGAGGCCCTGGACTTAATGCGATCTCTCGCCATTGCAAAAAAATCACTGTTAAAGTACGCCCAGCCCATACTAGGGGCTGAGGGCGAGGAATTTTATGTCCCACCCACCACCCACTTCATAGCCACTGTCGAGGACTTAACCGACATGCTCGATTACGCTTCCGATGACATTGACGACATGGACGACGATGCCGGAGAAGAGCAAGGCCAGAACCCGCCGTTTACCGGACGCTGGACGGCCACTTCCACATATGACGTGTACATGGACACACCCAAAGAGGATGACGGTGAAGGTGGGAAGGATCCAGTCGAGAACAAGCCTCCCGTGGCACCATGAAAGCGTCGACGTCAGCGGCGCCGCTCGAAATCGCGTCGCGAAGAAGACAGCAATACCGGCACCAGAGACAATAATACTCCAGATAACGCCGAATACCAAGAAGCCCCTATCGAACCAACATCCAAGCATGATGATTGGGAGGATGGGAAAGTCAACCCCGATGATCCTATCGGGAACGAGGGCTCGGAGGATAGTAACTATTTACCGATCTCTGAAAAAGATGAGAGCGTCGACGACGAAGATTTCATCATGCCAGAGGAACCTCTTGAACAAGAGAGCTTTAAGCGCCGGCTAATAGCCACTGCAAGAAGCCTGAAAAAGAAGCAGCAACAGCTTCAAGCTGATCAGGATCTGCTCAATGACAGATGGAGTAATGTCCTGGCAGCCGAGGAATACGGCCTCGAACGCCCAACTAAGAGTTACCTGAAGCGCAAGCTGCTACCCCAATTCGACGATGAGGCCCTAGAGCCTATTTCGCCAACACGTAACGCTGCCGATGGACCTGACCGACCACCATGTGGCCGAGGCAGAGCGGCAACTCAAGCCGAACACCAGCCCGCACCACCCCGCCATAAAGGCAGGGAGACAACAGCTACAGTATACACTTATGGCCTACGATAGGACCTGGCTAAAAGAGCCGGCCAGACCAGATCAATCTATGGATAAAGGGGGCATGCCCCAGTGCGAGAAGACGGCCATCAAGCCTAGTGCGACAAGCACAACTTCACCCGGGCCGAAAACCGCATACGGACTCCATCTGAACTGCATCGTGATGTTACCCGATATAGAGGCGCCGCACACCCCTTATGCTTCACTGATGAGGTAATGGAGCACCAGTTCCCAAAAGGGTTTAAACCAGTGAACATTGAATCATATGATGGCACAACAGATCCCGCAGTATGGATTGAAGATTTTCTTCTCCACATCCACATGGCCCGCGGTGACGACTTACATGCCATCAAATACCCCCCTCTAAAACTTAAGGGACCAGCACGACATTGGCTGAACAGTCTCCCAGAAAACTCTATTGGTAGCTGGGAAGACTTGGAAGACGCCTTCAGAGACAACTTCCAAGGTACCTATGTTCGGCCCCAGGACGCTGATGACCTTAGTCACATAACCCAGCAACCCGGCGAATAGGCCCAGAAGCTTTGGACCAGGTTCTTAATTAAAAAGAACCAGATTGTGGATTATCCGGACGCCAAAGCCCTCGCGGCCTTCAAACACAGTGTCCGAGATGAGTGGCTCGCCCGACACCTCGGCCAAGAGAAGCCGAAGTCCATGGCAGCCCTCACCGGACTTATGACCCGCTTTTGCGCAGGAGAAGATAGTTGGCTAGCTCGTTGAAGCAATAGCACCAGCGACCCAGGCACCTCTGAAGCCAGGGACGGCAATGGCAAACCACGACGCGATAAGCACAAGCGTTGAAACAATAACGAAGACACAACGGTCAACGCCGGATTCAGTGGCAACAAATCCGGTCAGCGGAAGAAGCCATTCAAAGGAAACAAAGATGGTCCATCCAGTTTGAACAGAATACTTGATCGGCCTTGCCAGATTCATGGCACCCCCGATAAACCCGCCAATCACACCAACAGAGATTGTTGGGATTTAAATAGACCGGCAAGCTCAACACCGAACATAAGGGGAAAAGGCCACCCAATGAGGACGATGAAGAAGAGCCTCGCCCACCAAACACAGGGGGCAGAAGCAATTTCTCCCCGAGGTCAAAACAGTGAATATGATCTATGTCACCCACATCCCAAACGGGAGCACAAGCGCACATTAAGGGACGTCTACGCCGTAGAGCCGGTCGCCCCAAAATTCAACCCATGGTCGGCTTGTTTGATCACCTTCGATTGAAAGGACCACCCGACCAGTATCCGTCATGGAGGTTCGGCAGCTTTGGTCCTCGACCCAATCATCAACGGAATCAAGCTCACGCGAGTCCTCATGGACGGGGGCAGTAGCCTTAACCTGCTTTACCAGGACACCATCCGCAAAATGGGTATTGATCCGTCAAGAATCAAGCCCACTAAAACTACCTTTAAAGGAGTAATACCTGGTGTCGAGGCCCGTTGCTCGGGCTCAATAACATTGGAAGTCGTCTTCGGCTCGCCAGACAACTTCCGCAGTGAAGACTTGATCTTTGATATTGTCCCCTTCTGCAGTGGCTATCACACACTGCTCGGACGGACCGCTTTCGCTCGATTCAATGCGGTCCTGCACTATGCTTATTTAAAGATCAAGATGCCCGGTCCATGCGGCGCCATAACAGTCAATGGAAACACGGAACGCTCCCTCCGTATGGAGGAGCACACAGCAGCTCTCGCGGCCAAAGTGCAGAGCTGCCCTATCAAGCCGCACACCTCATTGGCCATTAAGCCGTCAGACTTTGTTAAAAGAGTCCGGTCAGTCCTGCAATCTGATAGCTCAGTACTTCCAGAGCTAGAATAGCAGTTTTGCCTCCATCGATCGCCGCACATACTCACAGAATTTGTACCACACATGCATCATCACGCACTCAAAATACCTTGGGCATCAACGGAGGCACAATACAGGCAGGTCTATAGTACGGCTCAACCCTGTATGACCTTCCACCTTTCTTTGATTACTTTTTCTCTCATACCACATGTGTATTCAAACCTATATATCCTATGGACTTACAAGGACTCTCTTCGAGCCCGGTATCATGCGGATAACCGATGAACATTTCTTTTAAAGAACCCCTCTCTACAAGGCGAAAGCAGCGCAGACATGTGGCAAGATATCCAAAGGACTCTTCAGACCGAACCTTATTCAAAGGACCTGTATTGAGCTTTTCTCCTTATTATTAGACCCCTGACATGTAAAATGGCTTTGGTGCTTATGGTACCCTCTGTAAGATCACGTTTTGACGTATCAATCCGATCATGGTGAGGATAATTCTTCGGTATCAACTTTATTCATAAAACTGTACTCCGTCTCCTCAGTTCTCTCACTCAGATACCTTGACATCCATTGCCAGGGGATCTAAGAGGCCACATATGTGCTGCCAAACAAAAGCCCGAAACAACTTTGTAGCACACTTCGGCATCCCGAACTTGGCATTATATGCTTCGGCTCCGAATCATGTCTTTGGTCAATAGTTGGGTTGCCCGGCTCCTGTGTTTGCTACCTTACGCCCCGTTTGTTCGGGTAGGGTAGTAAAGGGAGAAGAACTGCGATTGTGTTTCTGGTTCGTCCGGTTAAGCACCTCAGTAGAGAAAGCCGAAAACTGACTGTCATGATGCGGCGAGAGCTGGTCAGCCATTCGGCGACTTACTAAATCTTTAAGAATTTTTTTGTATTAAACGAAGGACTGTTTTTCCGGTCACATATGTAACATATCCGCATTCGATAGTCGCATACGTACCAGGGGCTATTTTATAGCCCCATCGTCAAACTCCTATGTCTAAGTGAAAGTGGCAAAGCCATATAGTCTGATTGCCTGGTTCGCTGCACTGACACCTCCGTTACAGACCAAGACGTTGGGACAAGTGTGATCATGTGCCATTCTAAACACCCCCGTAGCATCTACGTGGGGGCCGAAGCCGGCGACTGGAAAAATCTCAGGCGTACAAAAACGGCAACACAAGAGGAAAGAACTTTCAGATAATGGCACAAATATATCACAAAGCCTTAATATATATAATAAACACGTCCGGGTCGTTCGGATACATTAACTCGAATATAATGTCCTTTGAGCATTGACCCTTTGTCAAGCGAGCACCCTCTAAGACGTCGTCTAAATAACACTCCAGCGTGCGGTGATCCTTGCCTTCGGGGGGACCCACAACGGCGATAATGGCGGCTTCATCTTCGCCCAGTGCACCTTGATGTGGGTGAAGGGCATCCATGCACCTTATATGCACACTGACCATTTGATTTCATCGATTCGGGGCACGACATCGAGGAGTCGCCGCACTAGGCCAAAATAGCTGTTCGGAATGGGTTTGGCCGGCCACAGCCGGAGTATGACCTCCTTCATGGCTGCTCCAGACATCTTATGCAACTCGGCCCACTACACCATTTGGTCGTTTAGCAGCGCCGAGCGCTCCTGCGTCGCAAACTGTGACCAGAACAACTTCTGCGTCGCATGCCCCTCCTGGGCTCGGTTGAATTGTGCAGCGTTAGCGGTGCTCTTTGGAAGATCAGCAAAGGCGTCTGGAGAACTCCATAGTCGATTAAGCAAGGCATACCTCTGATCACCAAACTTAGACTGTAAAAGAAAGGGCCTACCAGCCGCTATCTGTTCGGCCTGTCGGATCTCCTCGTGAGCCACTCAGGATTCGGACCTCGCCTCTTGGGCTTCCTGAAGGGCCTTAGCTAGTTCGGTCGCCTTAGCTTTATTCTCCTCCTCGAGGAGCTCGCACTTGCAAGTGGCGTCCTTGAGCTCTTGCTCAACTTTGGATACCCGCTCCTCGAACTGGCGCCGGGTGGCCTGTTCGGCCTTCAAATCGGCAACCGCTTTCTGAGTGGCCGCATCGCTCACCCTTGCCTGCTCATTCGCGCGGGCAAGGTCACTCCTGAGGGTCTCGACCTCAGCAGCGCCATCTGCAATTATGCATATAGCAGCGTGTAAGCTTCAACTTAGCATTTCCAAACTAATTCAATTGTATATGGAGCACTTGAAACATACCTTGCGCCTTGTCGAGTCGCTTATTAATCTGGATATTGTCCTCGTCGGCCAGCTTCAGTTTCCACTTTAGTTCGGAATCTTCGGCGGCCTGAGCGGTCGCCGCTAACAGTGAAGCCTATTTTTTATCAAAAAGATAAGTATGTTATTTCCTGTGGATATATATAGACCCTTTGTTCGCCCTCTTTCATTGGCCAAACAAAGTCTCAGGGGCTACTATCTATATACATGCAGATTTTTATATGGAAAGCGGCTAAAGACATTACATCGCATACCTTGAAGCCTGTTAGTAGGCTCGTGAAGGCTTCATTCAGTCCGCTCTTAGCGGACTAAACCTTCTCAACCACTGTACCCATCAAGGTACGGTGCTCCTCCAAGACGGACGCACTTTGTAGAGCATCAATCAGCATGTTCGGCGCCTCTACATTACTAGAGGTCGCCGCCGGAATAGCAGCCTCCCCTCCTACGGAGGGGGTTGCTGATCCAATTCTGGAACCGTTTGGGTCTCCGGAACAGTGTCCGGCCGGGGGTTGGATGATCCAGGACCCCCGTCGCCGGTCTCCATGGGGGCTGTGCCCCTCATGTTCTCGGTAGCCAAGGCGTCATCCACCAACGCGTCTTGGTCCCCTCCCGCACTTCTCCGGAGCCCGGAGAAATCCTTTGGGACGACACCTCAGTGTCGTCCGCCCTAGGAGGCGGGGAAGCTTGTGGAGGCATCTCGCTCTCCATCTTCTCTGGCGAAAGATCCCCCGATGACGAAGATTCTTGAGGAATGTCACGGGCCGGACTAGAACACGAAATTTGATATTATTCTTATAATCTATAAAAAAGATTAGATGTATATAAGGCATCTTAAGGTACTTACGATTCGGCAAGGGGCTTGGCTCGGGGCGGTGCTTGGGGACAGATTCGGTGCCCAAATCTGAATCATCCGAGAGGGGTATCTTTCCCCTCTTAGACTCCCCCTCCTCCGGATCTATGGAGGCCGCCCTCTTTTTCCCTTGGGAAGAAGAGTTCTCTTATTCTTCCTCCTCCTCCTCGTCTTCGTCTTCATCGTGAGAGGAAGGAGCCTCGGTTCCTCCAGACACGGCGCCCGAAGTCTCTTCGTGATGGAGGCCACCTTCGGCCTCCTTGCTCTTCTTATTCTTGTCCTTCTTTGCCGGCGCCTGGTAGGGCGCCGGGACCAGCAACTTCATCAACAGAGGCTCGACTATGTTTTCGGGGAGCAGGGACGGACACTTAATCCGCTCTGCCTTCTTTATCCAGTCCTATTCAGGAGATGGAATTTTCAGGACCCCTCCCTAAGATTGACAAGCTAAGTAATGTTCGGAAATATGATACTTACTGGGGATGCCAGATTGTTGGAGTCAAGGCCGGTGTCATCAGACGTCCTTGGCCACGTCTTCTACTTCTCGAAGCGCAGGTTCCAGATCCCTTTGTGCGTCGTGCCAAAGAATCGCTGTAGGGTCCGTGGCCCCTCTGGATTAAACTCCCACATTTTGAGAGGCCGTTGTTGGCATGGGAGAGCTCGGCGGATGAGCATCACCTGAATCACATCAGCAAGGGTGATGTACTTTTTTATCATACCCTTGATACGCTTCTGCAGCATCGACACTTCGTTAGGGGATCCCCAATCTAGACCCTTGTTGGTCCAGGATGCGAGCCGCAGCGGAGGTCCAGATCTGAAAGCAGGAGCAGTAGCCCACTTGGTGCCGCGGGGTTCGGTGATGTAGAACCACTCCTGCTGCCACACCTTGACAGTATCCATAAGTCTCCCTTTGGGCCAGGTAACATGGTTGAGCTTTCTCATCATGGCGCCACCGCACTTGGCGTGATGGCCTTCAACCACCTTCGGCTTCACATTAAAAACCTTGAGCCATAAGCCGAAGTGTGGGGGGACGCGGAGGAATGCCTCACACACGGCGATAAAAACCGAGATGTGGAGGAAGGAATTCGGGGCCAGATCATGGAAATCTAGCCCGTAGTAGTACATGAGACCTCAGACAAAGGGATGTAGGGAGAACCCAGGTCCTCGGAGGAAGTGGGGAATAAAAACCACCCTCTCACAGGGCTCCGGGGTGGGGATGATCTACCCCGGGGTCGGAAGCCTGTGTTTTATCTCCGCTATCAGGTACCTCGCCTCGCGTAGATCTTTGATGTCCTTCTCTATTATGGAGGAGGCCATCCACTTGCCCTGGGAACTGGATCCGGCCATTGCTGGAGAAGTTGGGGCAAAGGGAAAGTTTAGAACTTGGGCGCTAGAGCTCGGGGACGGAAAGGCAGAGGAAGAAGAAGGCGTGAGGTGAATAGATGGGTCCTTGTCCTCTTATAGAGGTAGTGAATATCAAGCGCCCCCTCATAAGCCTTAAACCTCGCCTATTCCCAAGGAGACGTGCGAACGACACAGTTGGATTACCCAAACCCGCATCGATAATGATCCCGTGATAAGGAGCACGATCTCTGCTTTGACAAGACGTGTCAATGGCCGTGCCTCAAAACGTGAAGCAGGGGCTGTAAATCAGTTCAGAATAATAATAAGGCCACATAACGTCTCACCGAAAAAGTTGCCTGTGGACGTGACTTATTTTAAGTATTGTTGCCTTTTACAGCTTAGGGTTGTACGTGTTAAGCAGGTCCAGATACAACTCTTATGTGCGGAAGACTGCCTTGGAGTATTCGGAGGAGGAACCCGCCTTGCAATGCCGAAGACAATATGTGCACCGGATACATCATCATTGAACCCTGGTTCAGGGGCTAATGAGGGAGTCCTGGACTAAGGGGTCCTCGAGCGTCCGGGCTATGGGATATGGGTCGGACTAATGGACCGTGAAGATATGAGATTAAAGACCTTTCCCCGTGTCTGGATGGGACTCTCGTTTGCGTGGATGGCAAGCTTGGCGTTCGGATCATGCATCTTCCTTTCTCTATAAACCGACTCTGTACAACCCTAGATCCCTCCGGTGTCTATATAAACCGGAGGGTTTAGTCTATAGGGCAAGACCAATCATACATGCTAGACATCTAGGGTTTAGCCATTACAATCTCGAGGTAGATCAACTCTTGTAACCCCTATACTCATGAAAGTCAATCAAGCAGGAAGTAGGGTATTACCTCCATTAAGAGGGCCCGAACCTGGGTAAACATCGTGTCCCCTGCCTCCTGTTACCTTTGATCTTTAGACGCACAGTTCGGGACCCCCTACCCGAGATCTGCCTGTTTTGACACCGACAGCGGCTGCCCATCCCGCGCTCGTCCACCATACCGATGATAAGGAAGTCGCCATCCGCCCCACCCATGACTAACAATGATCCATTATCTGACTGGGGAGGAATTCATGACTGGTGGATGCAACCAGAGGGTTCGAAGATGGTGTGCGACAACTCTCCAACAAGGACGAACAAGCACGAGCAATGTTCTACTCATGATGGAGTTGTTGGGTTTCCTCAAATAGGAAGGGTGAAGAAGTATAATAGCAAATAGTATTTCCCTCGCTAAAGAACCAAGGTTATCGGATAGAAGGACAACCTAAACAGTACATGCACACACACAAAGCAAATGCTGGCACCTAACAAAGGCAAGGGGGTCGTCACTCCCCTTATTCTTTCCAGTTGCAAGTACCAAATCTTGTAGTGATAAGCAACAAATAATAAAAAAAAAATAACAAGGGAACTGTAGGATTTCTTGATAACAACTGAGAGTGGACCCGGGAGCCATAGGTTCACTAGAGGCATCTCCCCTCATAAGCATAACATCGGTGGGTAAACAAATTACTGGTGGGAAATTGACAAAATTGCGCATAGTTATGATGATCATCCAAGGCATAATCCATACATAGGCATTATGTCTGTGACAACTAGACCATTAAACTTACTAACTTCTACTACTATTAATCCACCCCAAGAATGCTATCCAGCATGCCTCTCAAACTATTAATTTCATGATAAATAGAGTAACACATTAAGCAAGATGACATAATGTAGACAAAGTAAGACCACTTAATATGATCAAACCTCGTCGTTTTATCCTTAGTAGCAATAATACAAATACGTGCCTCGACCCATCCTGCCACAGGGCAAGACTAACCATAAGATTGAACCTACCACAAAGCACCTCTCCCATTGAAGATAAATTAATCTACTTGGCCAAAGAAGACAGATAGATTGGAGAGGAATACAAAGCTATAAAATTATGCAACAAATAAATGTCAAGAGACTCAACTAGTTCAATGGATAATTCTGGTCGTAAACCCACAATTCATCAGGCCTCAAGAAACATACGGCAAAAGATTACATTAGATTGATCTCAATTGAGATCATTGTGCTGAAGATTAAAAAGAGAGGGAAAGCCATCTAGCTACTACTATGGACCTGTAGGTCCTTAAGAAACTACTCACACATCATCATGGAGGCAACAAGGTTGATGAAGATTTCCTCCCCAATGGTTTCCCCCTTTGGCAGAGTATCGGAAAAGGCCTCCAGATGGGATCGCAAAAGAATAGAGGCTTTTTTAGAAAGAAGGCGCTTGCCCGACCTTAGAATGAGGCCCTTACTACTCCGACAAGCCCGCCTAGCGGCCAAGCCCAAGTACCGACCACAAATCTAACAAGCTAACAAGTGCCAAATATAGGATAAAAGCTAGGAAAAGGGATACAAGCCCGTAGGTGGATACATATCATCATAGCGCTAGAGCAATAAAGTGACCGACGCTGGCTCTCGAGGTAGCAAGTGCTCCATGACGGCGCCGGCCTTGGTTCCCTATGATGTGCGTCGAAGCTTAGTGCACCTTGCCCGCACCCTTCTGACGAGATCCTCCATGAGTCCTTTGTCCCGACGCTTTGCCAGAAGCTTCCGTAGCTGCAGGAAAGACACCATTTTGTATAACATATCAGCAGGATGCCTGATAAAAACTCCCTCTATGAGCGCTTTATTTCGAGTAGTCCACATGGACCATGCTAAGGTCCCAAATCCTGGCCATGTCATCCTATTATCCCTCCCAGACGTCGTGGCCGCAAGCCGGTAAAATTCTATGAACCCACTTGGGTTCCACGTGGATCCCGTTGCTGAGCGAACAACACTCCACATAAATCTAGCCATAATGCATCGGAACAGGATGTGATCCCGATCGTCGATGTCGCCACACCACACACATCTGCCATCTCCCGGGCCTTGTCACTTTTGGACCTGATCCCCTCTTGCAATTCTGTTACGGGCGACTTGCCATAGGAAGATCTTGATTTTGGATGGCAATCTCGCACCCCACAACCGTGACAAGTCGCATGGGGTCGCATGCTTGAAAATCTCCTTGTACAATGAGCTTGTGGAGAATTGTCCGGACGACTCAAGTCTCCAAACAACCTCATCATTTTCATGACTCAGTCTATACCCTCTCAGCTTATACCGTAACTCATCCTACTCAGAATTTTTGGCAACCCCTAAAGGGCGCCGGAAGCGCGGAGACCACTGTCCCTGCTGTCAACACTCAGCCACTTTGGCATTCTGATTTTTGGCAATTGCGAATAAAGCCGGAAAACCATCCCGGAGAATCCTCTCCTCGCACCAAATGTCCAACCAGAAGCACACTGCCTTGCCATTATGCACATAAAACCGAGTCCCTAACCTGAGAAGAGGCTGAACTTTCCTAACAGCCCTCGTGAATTGTGACATTTTGACATTCCTCCTAAATTCCACCCCTCCTTCCTCCAAGTATTTCCGCCTGAATATATCTAACCAAAGGCCCCCTTGGCCGTTAAGAATTTTCCACGCCCACTTAGTCATGAGACACCAGTTCATTATTTTGGAATTAATCACCCCTAGCCCACCTTTCTCCATAGGCTCACAAATGTTTTCCCAACTTACCATATGGTACTTCTATTTCCCATTCTCTTTTGCCCAGAAAAAGTGGGATCGAATGTTATTTAGTTCGCATGGATCCCGTCCTGGAGGAGGTAAAAACCCATAACAAACATGGGAATGTTTGTTAGACAATCGTTTATTAGAACCAAGTGCCCCCTAGAAGCTAGAAACTTTCCTTGCCATGGCTCCACTCTTGCCGCTGTTTTGTCTACTACTGGTTGTAATTCCCCCATGGTTAATGCTCTTGCGGATACATGCATAATCAGATATTTCAACGGAATGGATCCCAATTCACAATTCATCATGTGGGCCGCCCGAAGTTGTGACTCGAGATCTCCCCCTGTTACTATCGCCTCACTTCTCTCAAAGTTAATTATTAAGCCTGACATCTCCTCGAAACACATCAAGATAAATTTAAGATACACTATCTCCCTCTCTGAATTCTTGATGAATATTAACTTGTCATCCGCGTATTGGAGATGTGTTATCCCTCCCGGAATTATACTTGCTGCCACCCTAGAAATATGGCTAGCTGACTTGGCATGGTCCAGAATGGATGCCAACGCGTCTGCCAGAATGTTGAATAGAAGTGGTGAGATTGGGTCACCCTACCGTACCCCTCGTTTGTTCCTAAAGAATGGACTTATGTCCGCATTGAGATTGACAGCCGTGACCTCCTTGAATCAACTGCCGCATCCAACTAATCCATAGGGGGTTGAAACCCTTCACTCTCATTACCTCCTGTAAAAACTCCCATATTACTCTATCATATGACTTCTCAAAGTCGAGCTTAAGGATGAACACCTCTTCCTTAGTAGCCTTGATTTCATGAAGGACCTCATGCAATACCGCGATTCCGTCTAAAATGCTCCTCCCTTGGATGAAAGTAGTTTGATTTTTGTTAATGATTTTGCTAGCCATGGGAGACAGGCGAGTCGCAAACCCCTTTGCGAGAAGCCAAAATCTCACATTGATTAGGGTGATCTGCCGAAATTGATGAATATTGTCTGCGCCCTGGACTTTTGGCAAAAGGGCCAACACCCCATAGTTTAGCTGCTTCACATCGATCAAACCATGAGTGAAATCATGAACTATTTGGAAGAATTGTGGTCCCACCAAGTTCCAAAACTTTTTATAGAACGTCACTGGAAAACCGTCCTGTCTTGGAGCCATGTCACCCTTCATTGCTTTTAAATTCTCTGTTATTTCAACTAAAGAAAAGGGACGGATTAAGTCCAAGTTGTCTTTCCTGGACACCCTCCCCTCAGGGGCCGACATGTTGGGTCCTATGATAGCTGCGCCACCAGATGTGGATCCCAACAACTGGCTATAGAACCCATTTCAACTAACGAAAAGAACAGAGGCTTGTAGTGGCGCAAGAATTTTTTAGGGTGTTGCCCCGTGGGTTTTGGAATATATGGATTATCATGTGTCTTCTGGGCTTCTAGGGTCTCTTAGGTTCCAGAAAAAATCATCGTAAAGTTTCATCATGTTTGGACTTTGGTAGGTATGATTTTTCTCTGAAATAAAAAAAACATGCAAAAATAGGAACTGGCACTGGGCACGAAGTTAATAGGTTAGTCCATAAAAATAATATAAATGGCATGTAAAGCATACAAAGGTGATAATATAATAGCATAAAAGAATAAAAAATTATAGATACATTGGAGACATACAACAATCCCAAGCTTAATTCCTACTCGTCGTCGAGTAGGTACAAGAATTTTTGATGTGAAATGCTACCTAACATGTTCTTGATCATGTAATACATTTGTGGTATGAATATTGGGAAGCGAGTGATTTAAGGCAATAGTCTATCAATTTGACATCAAGTCAATAACATATAAGAATACTAGTAAACAAGCATTGCCTTCCAAAATAAAAATGCTAACGAATGTTATCCCTACCCACTTAATCATGTAAGCATTGCATAGCTTGGTCTTCCTAACACAAAAAAATATCTATCATGGACACCCTGATGCCAAACCAAGCCATTAAATCATACTTTTTCTCGCTTTTTTAAGTCCCACGCAATACTTGAGCGTGAGCTATGGACCTAGCACTTTGGATGGCAAAGATAATGGTGACTGAGGTTTACAAGGGAAGACAGAAAGGTATAAGATAGTCTCACATCAATGAGGTTGATCATAGGAAATGGAGAGGCCTTACAATTGATGTCAATGTGAGGAGTAGGGCCGGATTGCCATGCAACGGACGCACTAGAGCTATAAGTGTATGAAATCTCTCTATATGAAACTAAGTTGGTGTGCATCCAACTTGCTTGCTCACAAAGACCTCGAGCATTTGAGGAAGCTCCTCATCAGAATATACAAGCCAAGTTCTATAACGTAAAAACCCCACTAGTATATTAAAGTGAAAAATCATGAGAATCTTCATATGAAATACATGGTTCTACTTTGAAGCACAAGTGTCGAAAAAGGATAGTAGTGCGAACCCTCTCTCATTTTCTCATTTTTTTTCATTTTTTTGAATGGCCTCATGGACCTCATCCCCACTTTTTTGAGGAATCATAAGTCTCCTCCAATTAATTTCCTCACTGGTAGGGGTAACGCTCTAATTATGATGATCATCACAATTTAATTTACTTACAACTCGATAAACTTGAAAAATATGACTACACATGAATGCCTCTAGCAGTATACCAGGATGTGCAATGATCTAGATTAACATGTATAATAGTGATGAATGGTGCTTTGCACAAAATATCATATCAACTCTATGATCATGCAAAGCAATAGGACAATTAATGCTCAAGTCATGTAAATAGTAATGGTGGAAGTTGCATGGCAACATATCTCGGAATGACTATGAAGTTGGCATAATAGGTAGGTATGGTGGCTTTTGAGGAAGGATATAATAAGGATTATGTGTGAAAGAGCTTACCATTTCACGGAATTTGGATGCACCGGTGAAGTTTGCACCAAGTCTCGAGGTGAGAACGGGCAATGCACGGTATAGAAGAGGCTAACAAAATATGGATAGGTAGAAGTGCTTATAGTCCAAAAACTCACATTAGTCATAAAGAATTCAAATAATTATTGTGGAAGTCTATTAGCCCTTAAAGCGAAGCACAACCCGCATGTCCCTAGGGAGGAGGTTGGTCAGAGTTAACCATCGCGTGCTCCCGATCCGAGCAACACAAAGGAAATCAATCAATGATACATCATTCTCCAACTTCCTAGCTATGCCAAAACCGACACTTTCATGAATATAATATCATAAACTTTAATACCAATATTCCTACTAAACCAAGAAAATCCACTAGTACACCCACATATTACCATCTCAACGTCGCAAAACTATTGCAAGGAATCAAACCAACATTTTAGTGATCTACATGCAAGTTTTTATTATACCACCTTTATATACCTATTATTCTTGCACTAAATATACAATTGATGCAAATTACGACTTCCTATTTAAATCTTAGAAGTATATAAGTGAATCAAGAGAGTGCATATAATTTCTATAAAATATATCTCGCCGTGCTCAAACAAATATAAGTGAAGAACATGAGAAATTGCTTCAACTCAAAAGATATAAGTGAAGAACAAAGATCATTTTATAAATTTGAGATGAATGTGTGTCTCTCATAAAAGGTGTGATTAGGAAACAATGATTGTGGAAACAAGAAAACAAAATTAAAATAAAAACAAAAGATTCCCCAAGCAAAACACATAGTATGTGATGAATAAAAATATAGCTCCAAGTGAAGTTACCGATAGATTGAAGACGAAAGGGGGATGCATTCCGGGGCATCCCTAACCTTATACACCTGAGTCTTCCTTAAATATCACCTTAGTTTCCTTGGGCATCCCCAAGCTTAGACTCTTGCTGCTCCTTATTCTCCTTCCATCGCTATCTCACACAAAACTTAAAAACTTCGAACATGCAAAAATTAACGGAACTCATGAGATGGGTTAGTATGATATTATAAATCATTCACTTTGGTACTATCGAGACTAGATTAATAATTTTCCGTACATGATACCTACTCTATTCTATTACTTTACGACTTATACCCCGGAATATAACCCATAGGAACTTTAAAATAAGCACACTATGCAATAAAAACAGAATCTGCCAAAAATAGAACAATACATAATGATGTAATTTTTAGCATACTTCTGCAACTCTAAAATTTCTAAAAAATTAGGAAAAGGTAAATAATTCTCATAGCATTACTATGTAAAAATTCCATAAACTTTTAACTTTCTAGTACAAAAATAAAATTCATATACTTGGCGCAAAAGTTTCTATTTTTGCACAAAACCAAATAGACAAGCATCCAAATCATCCTGAAGGTTTTACTTGGCACAAAAAGCAAAATAAAAGATACAAACACAATTACTACAATAGCAATAATCATGTAGACACATGCACAAAAATTGATAACTATTGGGTTGTCTCCCAACAAGCTCTTTCTTTATAACCATTAAGATAGGCTTGAGATTTTAATGATGCTCACATAAGAGACAAGAATTGAAGCAGAAAGAGAGCATCATATAGCCTGTAACAAGCACATTTAAGTCTAAACCATTTCCTATGCATGGGATTATAGTAAAACAAATTATCAAGGCAAGCAAAACCTAGCTACGCAACGAAGAAGAAAGAAATAATCTCAACATAATGAGAGGTAATTTAGTAACATGTTTTTCTATAACAATGCTTGCTTCTCTGGAAATAATTACATGTAGGATCATAATCAAATTCAACAATATATCCATCATATAAAATATTCTCTTCATGCTCAATATGCATAAAAAATTCATAATCTTCCAATATAGTGGGATTAACATCAACTAAAGTCATGACCTCTCCAAACCCACTTTTATCAAAAAAATCATAAGTTTGAGAGTTCTCCAAGGTAGTGGGATTCTGTTTAAAAGTTAACGCTCTTTCAAACCCACTTTCAATAGTATTGCAATTTTTATTATCAATAATATATCCAATATGAGGCTGAAATAAATTTCCAAGATCAAAAGAAGCACCATAATTATCACCCCAATCATGATCATTATAATGAGTAGTAGGCATAAAAAATCATCATAAATAGTGCCTACGGACATAGTGTCACCATAAAAAGCAATATCAAGTGTATCATCTTCATCACTTGAATCATAAATATTATCGTAATTATCTTTTATAACTTCTTCATTAATAGGGTCTAAAAATATCATGCTTATCAAACTCATCATCCCCAATATTGTAGCTTTGCATATCATTAGCATAATTGACATTCATAGAATTAATACTAACATCATTGAAATTATGCTTTGCATTCAGGGAACTATCATGAATCACTTTACAAAATTCTTGTTTTAACACTTCATAACAATTTTCAGGTTCATGTTTTGCAAGAAAAACTTCATAAAGATAATGAAGTGCACTCAACTTCAACTTTTCTTTCAAAGAGCTCATAGCAATATCATTTTCATCACTAGAAATTAGTTTATCATAATTAGGATTTTTGAAAAGTCCAGCTAGTGCAGAAGATCCATATATCTTTATTTTTTCTTTTGCCTTTGGTGAGTCAACACTACAGATATCATAATTAGGCAAGAAATAAAACGAGCAAATAAGGTGTTTGTGTTCAGGTACCTGATTTGTTAGGTGATGTCTCCCCGGCAACGGCACCAAAAATTCTCCTGCTGCTCGTGATGGAGTTGTTGGGTTCTACTTCTTAAGCTTGCGTTGGTTTTTCACTTGAGGAGGAAAGGGTGATGCGGAAAAGTAGAGATAAGTATTTCCATCAGTTGAGAACTGATGTGTGCTAGAACTACGTCGTTATTTCCCCAAAGAGGAAGGGATGATGCAATATAGCGACGGTAGGTATTTCCCTTAGTGATGTGACCAAGGTTATCGAACTAGTAGGAGAACCTCCTCACACCACGTAAACAGCACCTGCACACAAATAACAAATACTCGCAACCCGACGTGTTAAACGGGTTGTCAATCCCTTCCGGGTACGGCGCCTCAAGATAGGGCAAAACGTGAGGTAAAAAGTGGTAGATAGGATAAATAGATCGCAAAAAATAAATAAATTGCAGCAAGTTATTTTTGTATTTTTGGTTTAATAGATCTAAAAAAATGCAAGAGAAAATAGATCGCAAAGGCAAATATGATGAAAAGAGACCCGGGGGCCATAGGTTTCACTAGTGGCTTCTCTCGAGAAAAATAGCAAACGGTGGGAAAGCAATTACTGTTGCGCAATTGATAGAACTTCAAATAATCATGACGATATCCAGGCAATGATCATTATATAGGCATCACGTCCAAGATTAGTAGACTGACTCCTGCCTGCATCTACTACTATTGCTCTACACATCGAGCGCTATCCAGGATGCATCTAGTGTATTAAGTTCATGAGAAAACGGAGTAATGCAATAAGAACGATGACATGATGTAGACGAGATCCATTTATCTATTGTGGAGATACAGATCTCATCTTGTTATCCTTAGTAGAAAGGATACATACGTGTTGGTTCCCCTTCTGTCACTGGGATCAAGCACCGTAAGATCGAACCCACTACAAAGCACCTCTTCCCATTGCAAGATAAATAGATCAAGTTGGCAAACAAAACCCAAATATCGGAGAAGAAATACGAGGCTATAAGTAATCATGCATATAAGAGATCAAAGAGGACTCAAATAAATTTCATGGATAAAAACATAGATCTGATCATAAACTCAAAGTTCATCGGATCCCAACAAACACACCGCCAAAAGACTTACATTATATGGATCTTCAAGAGACCATTGTATTGGTAATCAAGAGAGAGAGAGAGAGAGAGAGAGAGAGAGAGAGAGAGAGGAAGCCATCTAGCTACTAACTAACGACCTGTAGGTCTACAAAGAACTACTCACACATCATAGGAGAGGTACCAATGGAAGTGGTGAACCCCTCCATGACGGTGTCTAGATTGGATCTGGTGGTTCTGGACTCTGCGGCGGCTGTATCAAGATTTTGTCAACTCCCCTAGTGTTTCTAGAATATTGTGGTATTTATAGAGCAAAGAGACCGTTCGGGGGGCACCCGAGGTGGGTAGCACCCACCTGGGGGCACCTGGGCCTCCTAGCACGCCCTTGTGGGTGCTGCTCCCCTCGAGCAGCCCCCAGGTGCTTCCTTGGCCAACTGCCTTTCTTCTCGCCCAAAAAAATTGTCCAGGAGTTTCGTTGCAATTGGACTCCATTTATTATTGATTTCCTGCGATGTAAAAAAAAGAAAACAACAACTGGCACTAGGCACTATGTCAATAGGTTAGTACCAAAAATGATATAAAATGACTATAAAATGATTGTAAAACATCCAAGAATGATAATATAACAGCATGGACAATAAAAAATAGATATGTTGGAGACGTAGCATCATCCCCAAGCTTAATTCCTGCTCGTCCTCGAGGAGGTAAATGATAAAAACAGAAATTTTGATGTGGAATGCTGCCTAACATGTTTATCACATTCTTTTCTTTATAGCATGGACATATGGACTTTTATATGATTCAAAGCAATAGTCTAGTTTTGAGATGAAGACTTTAATACTCAAGCATACCAACAAGCAACCATGTCTTTCAAAATATCAACACTAAATCAAGTTATCCCTAGCCCATCATGCTCAATCATTGATCCATTCATGAAACACACTCGAATATTAGCTACACCCAATGCTCAAATACGATCATAGTGCCCCTTAGTTGGTGCTTTATAAGAGAAGATGGTGACTTAAATTCAAAATAAAAATTGCATAAGTAAAAGAAAATCCCTTCATGGAGGGAAGTAGGGATTTATAGAGCTGCCAGAATTCAAAGCTTAAATTGAGAGATAACATTTATTTTTGAGAGGCATACTTTTCATACTGTCAGAGATATACCCCGCGGTGTAACCCGCCGGATGTATGACCCGACTGAAGCTTGGTGACTCACTGGTGACCTACTCGGACCAGGCGGTTTACGATTCATTGGAGACCCGGAAGGCGGGTTAAATAGATGACAAGGTTCAAGGCCCAGAAGGCCGGCTCATGCTATGGTGGGCCAGCTTAAGAGGAAAGGCATAAGGAGTTTTCCCTTAAGGGGGCAAGACTAGGATTCCGCTTCTTATAGAATAGTCCTAGTCCTACTAGGACTCCACATGTAACCCTCCCCTCCAACTTATATAAGGAGGGGCAGGGCACCCCAAGAGGGGGCGAACAATAATCTCAAGGGCTAGACACAACTAAGAGGGGAGCCGGTTTATGCGGCGACTCCTTCATGAGCATAATGAGACCTAGCCACAAACAACATGTAGGGCTATTACCGGATGATGTTTCCCGGGGCCCGAAGCTGTCTAAATCCTTGTCTTGTGTGTTGATCCGCCTCGCGTCTCTCATCTCGATCAACCCCTCTCAAGCTACCACGTAGATGCGTTGGCCTCAAGACTAAGTCCTTTTGCTAGGACATCTGCCGTGACCTTTCCACGACAGTTGGTGCCCACCATGGGGCCTACGCACGGTGGTGTTGAGTTCTTGAAGGGATCTCTTCAAAGGGTCGAGAAATTCACGATCGGCCGGATCAGGAAGAGCCAGCGTGAAAGTACATCGACTACGAGTTCATCAATCAAGATTGAAAGGCTACGCGATCCATCTAATTCATAGAAGATTAAACTTTTGCTGCTACAATTGCCGGTCGGTGAGGCCAATAGGAATTGGACTGCAAACGCCATAAGCTGCGTCAAATCAATCTGCATCAACATGCATGTATTAAAGACCCAGGACAAACCTTGAGGCAATGGTATTACAGTACTACTCTGCGGCTACTATTCGTATAAAAGATCCACTGAGTATTTTAGTGTTGTCCACGTAAAAGCTCGGATTTTGAGAGGAGTAATCTGTCCAACAAGAAACTAGTACTAGCACGTGGAGCTGTTGGTAGTATTGGTTTGGTTTTTCAATTACCAAAAGAAGAAGAGGAAAGAAGACCACAACTTGGAGGAGGACGCAGACGTGAACTAATGGATCCAGTCATGACCCGGAAGCGGACGTCTCCGCGAACTTAGGCTCCACCATTAACTTGCCTCTGCCTCTGCCGCAAGGTGCTAACGGCGAAAGCCACACCAAGCTGGTTTTGGCCTGCGCCTCGTGGCTGCAAGCTGCCACGGCCGTCACATGTTACCTCGTCAGCTGCATCTGCACTAAGCCGGCCTCGCCTTCACCTCCAAGCTGCCTTGTTGACCCGCCAAGGCCACTGTACCAAGCTGGCCTCACTTTACTCCGCCTCAAGTCGCCTTGCTGGCCTCATTTTCTTACTCGCGGTCATCATCTCCGCATTCTGCCGCTGTGGCCGTGCCTTGGGCCGCCGTCTGCACCGCGCCACGCCTCCGCCTCATTGCATGGATTCACAGCGTGCCGATTCGCCGCTTCCAGGCCATCAATCTCCTGAGCTACGTGCCAAGTCACTGCCACTGGAGAGTCTTCCTACGATTGAGCCGCCGTCGGAGAATTGCCATCCTGCGCGCCTCCACGTGACCCACCTCTAGCAAAAGCACGAACCGCCCGACGTGCCAAGCCGCCGTCTCTATTGTCCCCATCGAGATCGAGGCGCCTGAAAGCCACTGCCACGGTGTTGCCTTCATCAATCTGAATTGCCGCTGGCTTGCGGGTCGCTTGACTCCGTCTCTCGTCCGAGTCACTTCCGCGCCTCGTCTCTCGTCCGAGTTGCCGTCGCACCTTGCCTTCCCTGGGTCGCCATCACCGACCCATTCCCATCACCGACAAGCCTCCGTCATGGCTCATATTTATCCACCTCTACGGCACTTACCTTCGATGAACGCTTGCTCGCCCTCGCCGCGTCTGGGCAAGCCACCGCCAGAGAGCCTCCCCACGTCGAGCCGCCACCGGAGAGCCGCCGTTACACGATGGGCTGCAGCCTGCCCTCGGGTCGACTCGCGTCTGTTTCAAGCTGTTCATCAAAAACTGATATATGCACATCAGGATGGCTACAGTGAAAGAAACAAAAAGCCAAGGGCTAGCTAATTGTCGTGTTATAATCACGTGGAAGCTTGGCACAGTACTACAGGGTCCTTGTTCATAGGGAAAAAAAATACCAGGTGATATCCATCTAAGTTTGTTTTATTATCAAAGAACCATTATTCTGGTCTGTGATATTTTCTCGCAGGACCGTCATTCATTATAGAGGTGTTGAAAAGGGGCGCACGTCAACATCATCTTTGCACTAGCGCTTATCCATGCCGTGTTGCTCGATGGATACGTACGCGAGTTGCCGCCTCTGCTACATCAACACAATACAATTGACTTGCCCGTCCGCATGACCTACTGCACTTGTGATTGGTTCGCCCGTCTGCGCCGGCTTACAACGTCGTGGCCGGTTCATGTGTCGGCTCCCGCGGCCGGCTCAACCGTGATTGATTTCAGCTTCGCCGCGGTGATCATCAACTCTACGGTGGATAAATATCAGGTGGAATCCCATCCAATATATTTTTATATAGATTACATATTGCTTTCTTTAAAAAAGAGCAATTACTCTGGCTTGCAAGTTCTCTAATGCAGGGCAAGTGGTCTACTGCAAAAGGGACTATTATATTACTGAGCTCATACTGGTTTATGTCACAGTCAAATATGAAGAATCTCAAGACAACTCCTTAAGTCGCCTTGAGACTCGGGGGCTACGATGACATGGCTCAATAAATGTTGCCAAGTTTAAGGCCGTCAGAAAATTTCTGGCTCAAAATGAAGAATGCCGGTTTAAAATCCGGTTCAAGAGAAATCTGTCTCTTACAAAGCTTTGAAGCTCTCAAATATCCGGTTTAAAATTCTGGCTCAAGAAGAATTTATCTCTCGCAAAGCTCGAGTTCTCAGTGAAAATTAAAGGGACCAAAGAGAGTCTGTTGCAAAGCACAACTCAAACATAGGTACCCTGCTCAAAGACCAAATGGGGGCGGGTCGTATTTGAACCATCGCTGTTAACCCCTTTTGGCCGGCTTCCTGGTCGTATTCAAACCATAGCCGCAAACATTTTGATCATTTGGGGGCTTGGTCGTATTCGAATCATAGCTTTAACCCCTCTTGGTCCGGCCATGATCGTATTCAAATCATCGCCATTAAACACAAAGACCAAGTGGGGGCTGGTCATATTCGAACCTTAGCTATTAACCCATTTTGGCCGGCTTCCTGGTCGTATTCGAACCATAGCAATAAACACTTAGATCACGTGGGGGCTGGATTGTATTCGAATCACAGCTAAACCCCTCGTTGTCCGGCTCATGATCATATTCGAATCATAGCCATTAAACACTTTGGTCACTGGGGCGGGCTTCCCGATCGTATTCGAATCATAGCTGTCGGTACACCTTTGATCGGTGCAATGCCAAAAACCATTAGGGGGCTTCCTGATCGTATTCGAATCATAGCCATTAACCCCTTTGGCCCGGCTTCCTGGTCGTATTCGAACCATAGCCTCACTTTTTGACATTTGGCTTGATTTTTTGTAGTTTTTCCGGTTCTTCTTGATACTATCTTACCTTTTGGTTTAAAGTGATTCCGGCCATGCAACCTTCAATCACACAGCTCATATTTGAATCATACCCATGGTTTCTATTAACCCGGCATGGCTTTCGACAATAAGTCGCCAGCATATGATAATATTAAATGCTTGGAAGTATTGGCTTCTAAGATTTGGGTTATCACCCTTACTGCATTGGTATCATAAGCCGGCAGTACGATTCAATATCATTGGTATGATATTTTTTGTTATAAGTATATCTAATTGTGATTAAACCGCCACATGTTACAGGAACCGGTTTTCAAACTAGATTATATTATTCAAATCTTTGATAGCCAACATGGCTGGATTTTTATTATGGTTATCAATAACCAATATTATGATGGAGATATTCAAAATTCTCCTCAGTGCAATGGCTATTATTTTATCAATGGACATGATTTATTTTACAATGGAGGGAATAGTCTCGAGTCGCTGCAGGCTTACGACCCGGCACTTGGGGGTCAAATTGAGATTACATCAAAGATGCAAGTCCCATGTCACTGCCAGCATGCACCATAGCACTTGGGGGCTAATGTAAAGTCATTTTTTGATCAACTTATTGAAGACCCAACTCATCCCATTGTAATGAGCCGGCCCTTGGGGGCTACCAATTGCTCCTGTCAAACATTCAAGGCCCCATGGTGGACATTACGTTATATGATGTTATTATCAATGAATTATATACAAAAGTCCCAGCTCAGTAATATCTTACTGAGCCGACCCTTGGGGGCTACACGTTGCTATTCAAGTCTACATGATCATATCTACAAAGTCCCCGCTCATTATTGCATAATGACCCGGCCCTTGGGGGCTATACTGGTTGTAGTTTTTATGCGAATAAGGCAATTACAAGTCCCAGGTTGCTGCAAGCATGACAACCCGACACTTGGGGGCTACATATGTGGAATATTCAGTTTTGACTGGTGATTGAGATGGACAACCCGGATTTCTTCAAGGTTGCAATATTTATATTGAAGCAATTCTTAAGCTATCACTATGTTTTCTTCTTAAGACTTGGGGGCTACAGGTGATATGCATATAAGGGAGGAACAACTTCAAAATTGTCAGTCCGGAGCTCAGTTTTGAGCAAATCAGGTATTATATTATTATCGGAGAAGTCTACAACAATTATGAGCCGGTGTTAACAATTATGACCCGGCAACACCAACAATTATGACCCGGTATCATCAATATTTATAAACCGGTAATTTTGGCAATGATAAACCGGCAAGTTCTACATCTTCAAGCCGGCTGAAAATCACGAGCCAATGTTAGCAAATTGATTATGAAGCTGGCCTATTGCCCGGATTTTTTGCATTGGCAAAGTTTGAACATATCTATTAAAGGAGATTTGTTATGAGATCATGGACACGCATCTAGGAGGAAATGACAAGGACTTAAGGATGATCAGGTGCCGGTTCAGGAAAATATTTAACCCGGAGCACAACCTATCAAATTTGTTCTTGTGTTTATTGTGCAGGATCAGTTTAACATGGATAAATCCAAATTAAACTGGGGGCTAATGTCGGGGGTTTACCCCGCAGTGTAACCCGCCAGATGTATGACCCGGCTGGAGCTTGGTGCCTCACTAGTGACTTGCTCGGACCTGGCGGTTTATGCTTCATTGGAGACCCGGCGGGCGGGTCAAATAGATGACAAGGCCCAAGGCCCAGAAGGCCGGCTCATGCTATGGTGGGTCGGCTTAAGAGGAAAGGCATAAGGAGTTTTCCCTTAAGAGGGCAAGACTAGGATTCCGCTTGTTATAGAATAGTCCTAGTCCTACTAGGACTCCACATGTAACCCGCCCCTCCAACTTATATAAGGACGGGCAGGGCACCCCAAGAGGGGGCGGACAATAATCTCAAGGGCTAGACACAACTAAGAGGGGATCCGGTTTATGCGGTGACTCCTTCATGAGCATAATGAGACCTAGCCACAAACATCATGTAGGGCTATTACCGGAAGATGTTTCCCAAGGCCCGAAGCTGTCTAAATTCTTGTCTTGTGTGTTGATCCGCCACGCGTCTCGCATCCCGATCAACCCCTCTCAAGCTACCACATAGATGCGTTGGCCTCACAACTAAGTCCTTTTGCTAGGACATCTGCCGTGACCTTTCCACGACACCTACCAACAAAAACAACTTGGGGCATCCCAACACTTTCCGTGCTTGATACATCATAGGGGGTTTCCAAACAGAAAATAAAGTTTATTCCTTTTTCCACCATAACTTTCACTTTCCATGGCTAGCCGTGTCCACGGGTGCCCTCCATACCAACACTTTCCAAGGAATTTATTATTTGACAATATAAAGTAAATTCATTTATTCATTTCGGGTCTGGGCATCCCTAGTACCTTTGTCGTATTCTCGTGCAATGACAAGGGAATAAACACTCATTGTGAGAATAACACATCTAGCATGGAAAATATTGGCTACCCTTTATCGCCTCGTGAGTAGTAGAGCACACAAAAGAGAAATTTATTTTGAATATTAGAGAACGGCATGGAAATACCGCATATAGCTAGGTATAGTGGACTCATAAGGCAAAACTGGTTTAAAGGGTTTTGGATGCACAAGTAGTGATCATACTTAGTGCAAAATGAAGGCTAGCAAAAAGATTGAGAAGAGACCAACCAAAACGCGAAAAATCTCATATCCAAGCATTAAGCATAAGTAACACCGAATAATGCACCATAAGTAGGATATAAATTTCATTACATAACTGTTGACTTTCGTGCTTGCATAGAGAATCATAAACCTTAACATAATATTCTTACTAGAGCACAATTACTCATCAACATGATTCACATATCATATTGTCATATCTCAAAACCATTACTAAGAATCATGTTTATTTTGCCCAATGATCTTCATGATTTTTTTATTATATCCTCCTTGGATATCTATCACTTTGGGACTATTTTCATATGTTGCTTTTGATAAGCTCAAACAAATATAAGTGAAGATCATGAGCATAATTTTTTATTTCTCTCAAAATAATCTAAGTGAAGCATGACAACATTTCTTAAAAATTAACAAAGCACACAATGCTCAAAAAGATATAAGTGAAGTACTAGAGTAAGTCCATGGCTCTAAAAATTTAAGTGAAGCATAGGAGCAAGCATAGCATACTTTATTAGCTTTCTCAAAAGGGTGTGTCCAGCAAGGATTCAACACTTAAAACACAAGGCAAAACAAGTGAAGACTTATATCATATAAGACGCTCGAAGCAAAACTCATATCATGTGATGAATAAAAATATAGTTTCAAGTAAAATACCGATGGTCGTTAGAAGAAAGCGGGGATGCCACTCGGGGGCATCCCCAAGCTTAGTTGCTTGCTACTTTTTTGAATATTATCTTGGGGTGCCTCGGGCATCCCTAAGCTTTGCCTTTTGCTTATCCTTATTCCTTCATCCATCATAAGATAACCCAAAACTTGAAAACTTCAATCACACAAAATTCAAACAAAACCTTCGTGAGATCCGTTAGTATAAGAAACCAAACCACTACTAAAAGTACTGTATCAAACCTATTCTTATTTTGTTTTTGCATTATATCTACTGTATTCCAACTTTTTTATGGAAAAAACTCATCAAATAAAACCATAGAATCATCAAAACAAGCACACACCGCAAACAAAACAGAATCTGTCAAAAATAGAATAGTCTGTAGCAATCTGACAATTTTGAATATTTCTGTAACTCCAAAAATTATGAAATAAATTGGTGGACGTCAGGAATTTATCTATTAATCCTCTGCAAAAAGAATCAATTCAAAAGCACTCTTGCATAAAATTTGACAACAAATCTCGTTACCGCAAAATTTTCTGCTTTTCAGCAAGATCAAATAAGCTTTCACCCTAGTCTTCCCAAAGGCCTTGCTTGGCACAAACACTAATTAAAACACAAAAAACACAATCATAACAGTAGCATAATTGTGCTAACACTCAAGAACAGAAATAAAAAATCAAAAATAAATTTTATTCATTGGGTTGCCTCCCAACAAGCGCTATCGTTTTACGCCCCTAGCTAGGCATAACACGTAGGATGTAAGTTTTGTCATCTTCATCCACTTCCTTGATCGAGCACTTGGGATATTTTAAGGATTTTGCATATAAATTCTTTGTGACAATACTTCTAGGAATGAGATTGAAAAATTTATTGTCGTAAAAAGGATCTCTTATGACTTCAATAAAGTTAGGATGGATATTAATCATCTTAAGATCTCCTTTATCGTGGCTAGAAGATGCACCCTTGTTTTTAGTGATTTGAGTAGTTTTACTAATTTTCACGGGATTTTTAGCGGAAGCAAAAGCCGTACCTAGATTAGAAAAGATTTCTTCCAGTTTATCAATCCTAGACGGACTTCCTTCGATTCTCTCGTGAATTATAGTTCCCTTTTGTTTTAACAACTTAAAAACATCTCCCGCTTTTGACCCAACTTTAGTAGCATAACTTTGCATTTTCCTATCCAAATTTTCAATATGTTTCACGGTAAGCATTTTCTTTTCAATAGCATCTAGTATTTCCATAACATGCTCGGGAGTCAATATTGTTTCATTGATCACGAGTGGTGGTGAACCCACTAAATTTCCCAGAGCATTAAAAGCGTCAAGAGTAGGACACATCAAGAAATTCCCGCCAGTAATCGTATCAAGGACAAATCTATACCAAGCGGTGATGCCCACATAAAAACAACGGAGAAGAACAACGGTAGATTTCTTATAGATAGATCTATTATGAGCATTGCAAATCCTATACCAAGCGTCTTTTAATTTTTCTCCTCCCTTTTGTTTGAAGTTGAGAACTTCGTTCTTGGGGGTGCATGCAATAGAAAAAGAGAAATCCATAACGACAAAAAGCAATAAGCAAGATTGTATCCGAAAAATAGATCTGACGAGAAAACGGCGAACGAAAAAGAGGGCGAATAAAACGGCAAATTTTTGTTAAGGGGTGAAAAGAAAAACGAGAGGCAAATGTAAAACAATGTAAATTGCGAGGAGATGGGATTTTTGATTAGGAACCTGGTTGATGTTGAAGATCCTCCCCAGCAATGGCACCAGAAATTCCTTTTGATGTCTCCTAGAACTAGGTCGGTATTTCCCCAAAGAGGAAGGGATGATGCAGTATAGCGACGTTAGGTATTTCCCTCAGTGATGAGACCAAGGTTATCGAATCAGTAGGAGAATCTCCCCACACCACGTAAACAACACCTGCACACAAATAACAAATACTCGCAACCCAACGTGTTAAAAGGGTTGTCAATCCCTTCCGGGTACGGTGCCTCAAGATAGGCAAAAACATGAGGTAAAAAGTGGTAGATAGGATAAATAGATCGTGGAACAAATAAATTGGGGCAAGATATTTTTGCGTTTTTAGTTTAATAGATCTGAAAATAAATGCAAGATAAAATAGATCGCAAAGGCAAATATGATGAAAAGAGACCCGGGGGCCGCAGGTTTCATTAGTGGCTTCTCTCGAGAAAAATAGCAAATGGTGGGAAAACAATTACTATTGGGCAATTGATAGAACTTCAAATAATCATGACAATATCTAGTCAATGATCATTATATAGGCATCACGTCCAAGATTAGTAGTCCGACTCCTGCCTGCATCTACTACTATTACTCCACACGTCGACCGCTATCCAACATGCACCTAGTGTATTAAGTTCATGAGAAAACGGAGTAATGCAATAATAACGATGACATGATGTAGATGAGATTTATTTATCTATTGTGGAGATATGGATCTCATTTTGTTATCCTTAGTAGCAACGATACATACGTGTCGGTTCCCCTTCTGTCACTGGGATCAAGCACCGTAAGATCGAACCCACTACAAAGCACCTCTTCCTATTGCAAGATAAATAGATCAAGTTGGCCAAACAAAACCCAAATATCGGAGACGAAATACGAGGCTATAAGCAATCCTGCATATAAGAGATCAAAGAAGACTCAAATAACTTTCATGGATAAAAACATAGATCTCATCATAAACTCAAAGTTCATCGGATCCCAACAAACACACCGCCAAAAGACTTACATCATATGGATCTCCAAGACCATTGTATTGATAATCAAGAGAGAGAGGAAGCCATCTAGCTACTAACTACGGACCCGTAGGTCTACAAAGAACTACTCACGCATCATAGGAGAGGCACCAATGGAAGTGGTGAACCCCTCCATGACGGTGTCTAGATTGGATCTGGTGGTTCTGGACTCTGCGGCGGCTAGATAAAAATCTCGTTAACACCCCTAGGGTTTCTGGAATATTGTGGTATTTATAGATCAAAGAGGCGGTTCGGGGGGCACCCGAGGTGGGCAGCACCCACCTGGGAGCGCCTGGGCCTCCTGGCGCGCCCTGGTGGGTGCTGCTCCCCTCGAGCAGCCCCCCAGGCACTTCCTTGGCTCACAGGCTTTCTTCTGGCCCAAAAAATCCTCCAGGAGTTTGATAACCCACAAGTATAGGGGATCGCAACAGCTTTCGAGGGTAGAGTATTCAACCCAAATTTATTGATTCGACACAAGGGGAGCCAAAGAATATTCTTGAGTATTAGCAGTTGAGCAGCAGCGTGTCACTGAGATGCAGTGGCAACAGCCTCCTAAGCAGTAGCGTGTTGGCGAGCTGCCTCTATTCCCCTCTCGTATTCAACTGCTTCTTCCCTGGTGAAAACATGTCTTCCTTTTGTCTGATAACCAAAAAGGTAGGGAGCAGGAAGAGTAATAGGGACGACGTTGCGTCTGTTATAGGTTAGTCGATAATGGAGGAATTGTTCATTCCTCTCAAGAAAATGATGATCAAACATAGCTTCTTTATCCAAATAAACAGGAGGTACAATCATATCCCCCTCTCGTGGAGCTATATTAAGAAAATTAGCCACACGGGTTGCATAAATTCCTCCAAAGAAATCTCCTCTTCTATTATTATTATGCAGCCTACGTGCAACTATTGCCCCCAAGTTATAACCTCTATAACCTGACACAGCACTCTTGAGGACACAAAGATCAGGGGCACACATGTGACATACTTCGTCCTTACCGTTAATGCATCTACCAATAAAGAGAGCAAAGTAATGTATAGCAGGAAAATGAATGCTCCCTATGGTAGCTTGTGTTACGTCCCTAGATTCTCCCACAGTAATACTAGCAAGAAAATCTCTAACTTCAGATTTGGGAGGATCATTAATTTTACCCCACTACGGGAGTTTGCAAGCAGTTGTGAAATCCTCTAAATCCATGGTATAAGATGTATCATAAATATCAAACATAACACTAGGGGAATTACACAAAGAAATATATTCGAACCTCCGCACAAAGGAATCAGTCAATTGATAATATTGGGGACACTTATCTTGTAAGAAGTCCTCAAGCTCAGCATTACGCACATACGCGTCAAATCCCCCTTGAAGCATGCTTCAACCATAAAATCATCGGATGGCCACTCGCAAGCCCGTACATTTGCGTCCCTTGGCAAATTAACATCTTGTTCACGTATAGCAATCCTTGGCCCTTTCTTTGCCGAGGAACCACCTTGGTACATTCTTCTGAGCATATTTCTTTTTCTGATTTTTTTTAAATTTTAGTAACTTCAAAATAAAAGTGGATAAAACTAAACAAGATTGATAGCAACTACTCCTCCAAGTGCCTAGAACCTATATCATGCATTGGAATTGCTTGGGACCTTAAAAATTTAACATGCAAGCTCAAGAACATGGTCACCTATGCAGCAAAAATTTGCAATGAATAAAGCACTAGAACAAAAACTAATTGGACCAATGGAGGAGTCACATACCAAGCAACAATCTCCCAAAGCAGTTTTGCGAATGAAGCTTTGAGCTAAGAGATCGAAAATCGCAGCAAAACGAGCTAGAACTCGGGCTTGAGCTGGATGGGGATTTTTTTGGGTAGAAGATGGAGTGTGTGGGTGCTCGCATAAGTGGAGGGGAGCCACCAGGGGCCCACGAGACAGGGGGGCGCGCCCTACAGGGGGGTGCACCCTCCTCTCTCGTGGCCTGGTGCTTGCCCCTCCTGCAGTGTTTTCAGTGCCTAAAATCCTCAAATATTCCAGAAAAAATCATACTAAATTTGCAGGGCATTTGGAGCACTTTTATTTTAGGACTATTTTTTTAATGCACGGATAATTCAGAAAACAGACGGATAATACTATTTTTTATTTATTCTAAATAACAGAAAGTAAAAAGAGGGTACAGAAGGTTGTGCCTTCTAACTTCATCCATCTCGTGATCATCACAATGAATCCACTAACAAGATTGATCAAGTCTTGTTAACAAACTCATTCCGAATAACTCGGAACCGGAGAAATTTCGAATAACACTATGTTACCTCAACGGGGATATGAAAATCCCCAACAATAAAAATATCAACTTTTTCTTGATAGTAGGGAGAGGAAATTCAAAATCTTCAAAAATAATAGTTGGAACTTTTTCAATAGAATTGATGCTATGAACTTGAGATTGTTTCCTCGAAAAGTGTACCGTATGCTCATTACCATTAACATGAAAAGTGACATTGCCTTTGTTGCAATCAATAACAGCCCCTGCAGTATTAAGAAAAGTTCTACCAAGGATAATAGACATACTATCTTCCTCGGGAATATCAAGAATAACAAAGTCCGTTAAGATAGTGACATTTGCAACCACAACAGGCACATCCTCACAAATACCGACAGGTATAGCAGTTGATTTATCAGCCATTTGCAGAGATATTTCAGTAGGTGTCAACTTATTTAATTCAAGTCTACGATATAAAGAGAGAGGCATAACACTAACACCGGCTCCAAGATCACATAAATCAGTTCTAACATAATTTCTTTTAATGGAGCATAGTATAGTTGGAACACCCGGATCTCCAAGTTTCTTTGGTATTCCACTCTTAAAAGTGTAATTAGCAAGCATGGTGGAAATTTCAGCTTCCGGTATCTTTCTTTTATTTATGATTATATCCTTCGTATACTTAGCATAAGGATTTACTTTAAGCATATCAGTTAAGCGCATACGTAAGAAAATAGGTCTAATCATTTCAGCAAAGCGCTCAAAATCCTCATCATCCTTTGACTTGTATGGTTTAGGAGGAAAGGGCATGGGTTTCTGAACCCATGGTTCTCTTTCTTTACCGTGCTTCCTAGCAACAAAATCTCTCTTGTCATAACATTGATTCTTTGATTGTGGGTTATCAAGATCAACAACAGGTTCAATCTCTACATCATTGTCTTTGCTAGGTTGAGCATCAACATGAACATTATCATTAACATTATCACTAGGTTCATGTTCATCACTTGATTGTGTTTCAGCATCAGAGATAGAAATATCAATGGGATTCTCAGGTGTGTCTACAGTAGGTTCACTAGAAGCATGCAAAGTTCTATCGTTTTTCTTTTTCTTCTTTTTAGAAGAACTAGGTGCCTCTAAATTATTTCTCTGAGAATCTTGCTCGATTCTCTTAGAGTGGCCTTCAGGATACAAAGGTTCCCGAGTCATTCTACCAGTTCTAGTAGCCACTCTAACTGCAAAGTCATTTTTATTATTCAATTCCTCAAGCAAATCATTTTGAGCTTTGAGTACTTGCTCAGCTGGAGTAGCAACCATAGAAGCATATTTGCTAACACGGTGAAGTTCATCTTTAACTCTAGCCAGATTATCACCTACGCGTCCTATCTAGAAAGCATTATTCTTTAACTCTCTACCAACATAAGCATTAAAACTTTCTTGTCTAGCCATAAAGTCATCAAATTCATCTAAGCATGGGCTATGAAATTTAGTAGAGGGCACTTCAACTTTATCATATCTATTGAGAGAATTTACCTTTAGTACCTGTGTCGGGTTATCAAGACAATGTGGTTCTTCAGGCGGTAAATTAAGACCATGTATTTCTTCAATAGGAGGTAAATTCTTAACATGTTCAGCTAATACCTTTTTCTTTCATTGATTTCTTTGCCTCTTGCATATATTCAGGACTGAGGAATAAAACACCTCTCTTCTTCGGAGTGGGTTTAGGAATAGGCTCAGGAGTTGGCTCAATTGGTTCAGGAATTACTTCAGGAATTGGCTTGGGAAGAGTCCAATTATTTTCATTAGTCAACATATTATTCAATAATATTTCAGCTTCGTCGAGTGTTATTTCCCTGAAAACACAACCAGCACAACTATCCAAGTAGTCCTTGGAAGCATCGGTTAGTCCATTATAAAAGATATCAAGTATTTCATTTTTCTTAAGAGGATGATCAGGCAAAGCATTAAGTAACCGGTGAAGCCTCCCCCAAGCTTGTGGGAGACTCTCTTCTTTGATTTGCACAAAATTATATATTTCCCGCAAGGCAGCTTGTTTCTTATGAGCAGGGAAATATTTAGCAGAGAAGTAATAAATCATATCCTGGGGACTACGCACACAACTAGGAGCAAGAGAGTTATACCAAGTCCTAGCATCACCCTTTAATGAGAACGGAAATATCTTAAGGATATATAAATAGCGAGACTTCTCATCATTAGTAAACAGGGTGGCTATAACATTCAACTTGGTAAGATGTGCCACAATAGTTTCAGATTCAAGGCCATAAAAGGATCAGATTCAACTAAAGTAATAATATCAGGATCAACAGAGAATTCATAATCCTTATCAGTAACACAGATATGTGAAGTAGCAAAAGCAAGATCGGGTTTCATTCTAGCATTAAGAGACTGCTGCTTCCATTTAGCTAATAATTTCTTAAGATCATTTGTATCATTGTAAGCAAGAATTCCCATAGCAGTTTTTTCATTCATAACATAACCCTTAGGAACAACAGGTAAAACATAATCATTGGGGGGATCTTCATTGTCACTATCATCAGTAATAGGATCTTCAGTAATTTCATTCCCCCTAAGTCCAGCAAGTTGTTCATCTAAAAATTCACCTAATGGCAAAGTAGTATCACACACAGAAGTAGTTTCATCATGCATAGCAGAAGTGGCATCATCAATAACATGCGACATATCAGAATTCATAGCAGTAGCAGGTTTAGGTGTCGCAAGCTTACTAATAACGGAAGGAGAATCTAGTGCAGAGCTAGATGGCAGTTCCTTACCTCCCCTCGTAGTTGAGGGCAAAATAGTAGTTCGATCGTCTTTCAAGTTCTTCATAGTGATCAACAGATATAAATCCTAACTCAGAGAATAGAGCTATGGTCCCCGACAATGGCGCCAAAAATTAGTCTTGATAACCCACAAGTATAGGGGATCGCAATAGCTTTCGAGGGTAGAGTATTCAACCCAAATTTATTGATTCGACACAAGGGGAGCCAAAGAATATTCTTGAGTATTAGCAGTTGAGTTTTCAATTCAACCACAGCTGGATAACTTAGTATCTGCAGCAAAGTGTTTAGTAGCAAAAGTGGTATGATAATACTAGTAGCGGTAGCAAAAGTAAAGATAAATGTTTTTGGAGTTTTGTAGTAGTTGTAACAGTAGCAACGGAAAAGTAAATAAGCGAAGAACAATATATGAAAAGCTCGTACGCAATGGATCAATGATGGATAATTATGCCGGATGCGATTCCTCATGCAATAGTTATAACATAGGGTGATATAGAAGTAGCTCCAATTCATCAATGTAATGTAGGCATGTATTCCGTAAATAGTCATACGTGCATATGGAAAAGAACTTGCATGACATCTTTTGTCCTACCCTCCCGTTGCAGCGGGGTCCTTACGGAAACTAAGGGATATTAAGGCCTCCTTTTAATAGAGAACCGGAACAAAGCATTAACACATAGTGAATACACGAACTCCTCAAACTATGGTCATCGCCGAGAAGTATCCCGATTATTGTCACTTCGGGGTTGTCGGATCATAACACATAATAGGTGACTATAGACTTGCAAGATAGGATCAAGAACACACATATATTCTGAAAACATAATAGGTTCAGATCTGAAATCATGGCACTCGGGCCCTAGTGACAAGCATTAAGCATAGCAAAGTCATAGCAACATCAATCTCAGAACATAGTGGATACTAGGGATCAAACCCTAACAAAACTAACTTGATTACATGGTAAATCTCATCCAACCCATCACCGTCCAGCAAGCCTACGATGGAATTACTCAAGCACGGCGGTGAGCATCATGAAATTGGTGATGGAGGATGGTTGATGATGATGAGGGCGACGAATCCCCCTCTCCGGAGCCCCGAACGGACTCCAGATCAGCCCTCCCGAGAGAGATTAGGGCTTGGCGGCGGCTCCGTGTTGTGAAACGCGATGGAACTTTCTCCTTGATTTTTTTCTCCCCGAGACGGTATATATGGAGTTGGAGTTGAGGTCGGAGGAGGTCCAGGGGGGCCATGAGATAGGAGGGCGCACCCTAGGGGGGGGGCGCCCCCCTGTCTCGTGGCCAGCCCGTGGGCCCCCTGGCCTTGATTCTTTCGCCAAAAGTTCTTATTAATTCTAAAAAGTGCCTCCATGGATTTCCAGGACATCCTGAGAACTTTTCTTTTCTACACAGAAAACAACATTATGGCAGTTCTGCTGAAAACAGCGTCAGTCCGGGTTAGTTTCATTCAAATCATGCAAGTTAGAGTCCAAAACAAGGGCAAAAGTGTTTGGAAAAGTAGATACGTTGGAGACGTATCAGAGTTTCTTTGCGTTTGGACTCCATTTGATATTGATTTCCTGTGATGTAAAACCATGCAGAAAACAGTAACTGGCACTGAGCACTATGTCAATAGGTTAGTACCAAAAAATGATATAAAATGACTATAAAATGATTGTAAAACATCCAAGAATGATAATATAACAGCATGGAACAATAAAAATTATAGATACGTTGGAGACTTATCAAGAACCAAGGTATCAATCTAGTAGGAGGAACACACAAGTCTCCAATAGTTGCACCTACACAAACAAACAAATACGTGCACCCAACATGATAAAGGGGTTGTCAATCCCTTCACGGTTACTTGCAAGGATGAGATCTGATAGTGATGGATATAAAAGATAAGTAAAAGAAAAAACTAAGATAAAGGTAAGTAAATTGCAGCAAGGTATTTTGGGGTTTTTAGTTTTGTAGATCTGAAAATAATATGATAAAAGATAGACCCGGGGGCCACCGTTTTCACTAGAAGCTTCTCTCTTTAAAGAAAGCATACAGCGGGTAAAATTTTTACTGTTAAGCAATTGATAGAAATGCGCATAGTTATGACAATATCCAAGGGAATGATTATGTATATAGGCATCACGCCCGAGACAAGTAGACCGACTCCGGCTTGCATCTACTACTATTACTCCACACATCGACCGCTATCCATCATGCATCTAGTGTATTAAGTTGACAAGAACGGACTAACGCCTTAAGATAGATGACATGACATAGAGGGATAGATCCAATCAATACAAATGAACCCCATCTTTTTATCCTTAATGGCAACAACTCAAATACGTGTTATGTCCCTTTTTGTCACTAGGATTGAGTACCGCAAGATTGAAGCCATTATAAAGCACCTCTCCCATTGCAAGAAAAATCAATCTAGTTTGTCAAACTAAATCAATAGATCGAAGAGAAATACAAAGTTATATAAATCATGCATAAAAGAGTTCAGAGAAGACTCAAATAATATTCATAGATAATCTTATCATAACAAACGTACCGCAAAAGAAGAGTACATCGAATAAATCTCCAGGAGCATCAAGGAGAACATTGTTTTGAAGATCAAAGAGAGTGAAAAAACCATCTAGCTACTAGCTATGGACCCGTAGGTCTATGGTAAACTACTCACACATCATTGGAAGGGAAGCAAGGTTGATGTAGAAGCCCTCCATGATCTAATCCCCCTCCGGCGGAGTACCGAAAAAGACCCCGAGATGGGATCTCACGAGGACAGAAACTTGCGGCGGTGGAAAAGTATTTTTGGCATGTCCTTTGGTTTATGGGGAATATTTGTCTATTCATAGAAGAAGAATTAGGTCTATGGTAAACTACTCACACATCATCGGAAGGGCAGCAAGGTTAATGTAGAAGCCCTCCATGATCGAATCCCCCTCCGACGGAGTACCTGAAAAGGCCTCGAGATGGGATCTCATGAGGACAGAAGCTTGCGGTGGCGGAAAAGTATTTCTGGTGTGCCCTCTGGTCTACTGGGAATATTTGGGTATTTATACAAGAAAAATTAGGGTTGGAAGTGCCACGGGGGCCCCACAAGCTTGGGGGTGCACTCCCCCTGGGGTGCACCCTCCGAGCTTGTGGCCCTCTCGTGGCTCTTATGGCCTCCTCACAAAGCTTCCTTGGTGTCTTGTGGTCCAAGAAAAATCGTCAAAAAGTTTCGTTCCATTTGAACTTTGTTTTGTATTGATTTTCTGTAAAGACAAAAACAAGGAAAAACAACAACTGGCACTGGGCAGTAGGTTAATAGGTTAGTCCCCAAAAAGATAGAAAATATCATAATAATGCATATAAAACATCCAATATTGATAATATAATAGCATGGAACAATAAAAAATTATAGATACATTGGAGACGTATCAAGCATCCTCAAGCTTAATTCTTGCTCGTCCTCGAGTAGGTAATGATAAAAACAGAATTTTTGTTGTGGAATGCTACCTAACATGTAATCTTTCTTTATGTGGCATGAATATTCAGATCCATAAGATTCAAAACAAAAGTTTAATATTGACATAAAAACAACAATACTTCAAGCATACTAAAAAGCAATCATGTTTTTTCAAAATATCATGGCTAAAGAAAGTTGTCCCTACAAAATCATATAGTCTGGTCATGCTCCATCTTCTTAACACAAAGTATTTATCATGTACAACCCCGATGTTAGCCAAGCAAGTGGTTCATACTTTTTAATGCGCTTCAACTTTTTTAACTCTCACGTAATACATGAGGGTGAGCCATGGATATAACACTATGGGTGGAATAGAATATGATGTTGGAGGTTGTGTGGACAAGACAAAAAAGAAGAAAGTCTCACGTCAACGAGGCTAATCAACTCTGGAGACGCCCATCAATTGATATCAATCTGAGGAGTAGGGATTGCCATGCAACAGATGCACTAGAGCTATAAGTGTATGAAAGATCAAAAGAAAACTAAGTGGGTGTGCATCCAACTGCATGCTCATGAAGACCTAGGGCATTTGAGGAAGCCTATCATTGGAATATACAAGCCAAGTTCTATAATGAAAAGTTCCCACTAGTAATATATGAAAAGTGACAAAATAGGAGACTCTCTATCATGAAGAACATGGTGCTACCTTGAAGCACAAGTGTGGAAAAGGATAGTAACATTGTCCCTTCTCCCTTTTTCTCTCATTTTTTATTGGGCACTTCGACCTCTTTTTTCTTGGGCTCATTTGGCCTCTGTTTTCCTTTTTTCCGTCCAGAGTCTCATCCTGACTTGTGTGTGTGTGTGTGTGGGGGGGGGGGTGGGGTCATAGTCTCCATCATCCTTTCCTCACATGGGACAATGGTCGAATAATGATAGTCATCACACTTTTATTTACTTACAACTCAATACTACTAGAACAAAAATATGACTCGATATTAATGCCTCCAACGGTATACTGATACGTATCCAACATATCTATAATTTTTTATTGTTCCAAGATGTTATATTATCATTCTTGGATGTTTTACCATCATTGTATCACAAATTTAAATCATTTTTTGGGACTAACCTATTGACATAGTGCCCAGTGCCAGTTGTTGTTTTTTGCTTGTTTTTACTTCGCGGCATATCCCTATCAAACGGAGTCCAAATGCAGTGAAACTTTTTGGAGATTTTTTTTGGACCAGAAGACAACTTGGGAGCCAAGGAAGCACCTGGAGGGAGGCCCGTGGGACCCACAAGACACCAGGGTGCGCTAGAGGCCCCTAGCGCGCCCTGATGGGTTGTGGGGCCCACAGAGGTCTCCTGCACCGCCTCTTCACTTTATAAATACCAAATATTTTAGAAACCCTAGGAGAGTCGACGAAACACAATTCTAGCCGCCGTAAGTTTGAGAACCACGAGATCCAATGTAACACAGTCACGGAGGGGTTCATCATCCTAATTGGTGCCTCTCCAATGATGCGTGAGTAGTTCACGATAGACATACGGGTCCGTAGGCAGTAGCTAGATGGCTTCTTCTGTCTTTTTGATTCTCAATACAATAGTCTCTTGGAAATCTATTTGATGTAATGACTTTTTGCGGTGTGTTTGTTGGGATCCGATGAAGTTCGAGTTTATGATCAGATCTACATCCATGAATATTATTTGAGTCTTCTTTGATCTCTTATATGCATGATTATTTATAGCCTCACATTTCTTCTTCGAATCTTTGGTTTAGTTAGGCCAACTAGATCGATTTTTCTTGCAATTGGAAGAGATGCTTTGTGATGGGTTCGATCTTATGGTGTCCTCACCCAGTTACAGAAGGGGTAGCAAGGCACGTATGCAGCATTGCTATTAAGGATACCAAGATGGGGTCTATTCCTACATGAATAGATCTTGTCTACATCATGTCATCATTCTTATTGCATTACTCCATTTCTACATCGACTTAATACACTAGATGCATGCTGGATAGCAGTCGATGTGTGGAGTAATAGTAGTAGATGCAAAATCATTTCGGTCTACTAATCTTGGTCGTGATGCCTATATATTGATCATTGCCTTGGATATCGTCATAATTATTTGTTCTTATATCAATATCCCAACAGTAATTTGTTTACCAACCGTGTGCTATTTTCTCGAGAGAAGCCACTAGTGAAATCTACGGCCCCCGGGTATATCTTTTATTATATTTCTTTTAGATCTATTTTCACCGCTTTTGTTTTCAGATCTATTAGTACAAAAATAGAAAAAAAATACTTTGTTGCACTTTTTGTTTGTATCTTTTATTTCGAATTTTATTCAGGTCTATTTATTCAATCTCATACAATTTAATCTATCTTTTTACCGAGGAGGGATTAACAACCCCTCTTGCGTGTCGGGTTGGAAGTATTTGTTCTTTGTGTGTAGGTACTGTTTACATAGTGTTGCTTGGTCCTCCTACTGGATTGATACCTTGGTTTCATAATAGAGGGAAATACCTACAGTAGTTTTACTGCATCATCCCTTCCTCTTTGGGGGAATACCGTCGTAGTTTCAAGCCGCATCAAAAGGAAATTTTGGCGCCATTGCCGGGGAGGATCAAATGAAGGTAGTCTCCCGTCAACTTGCAAATTTCTGGCACCGTTACCGGGGGGGGGATCAAGTCAAGGTAGTCTCCCGTCAGCTTGCCAATTTCTGACGCCGTTGCTGGGGAGACATCATCAACATCTATCAGGTTCCTAATCAAAAATCTCATCTCCTTGCAATTTATATTATTTTCCATTTGCCTCTTGTTTTCGTCTCCCCCACTTCACAAATTTTGTTTTGCCCTTTTACTCGCCCTGTTTTTGTTCGCCTTTTCTCTCGTCAGATCTCTTCTTTGCTTGCAATCTTGTTTGCATGTTCACGATGCCTCAAAGAAAGTATTATGATGTTCCTCACCCCAATATTTTGCTTGAGAATTGAGAAAGGTACCAAGGAATACATGACTACACAATTTGAGCATAATAAGTACTTTACTGAGGAGCTTAAAGAACACTCTACTATGCTAGATACTATAACAAAACAACTAGATGATATTAGTAGAGAAGTTTCTAATCTCTAATCCAAGTATGCTCATGCTGAAAATTTGCTAGGCAAAATATCCGATGCGCAAGCTACACTAATAAATCAAATGGCCGCTAAGCCAATTTCTCTAGAGGATAAAAATGATGAAGATCTTAAAGTGATTGGTATTTCTTCTATTGATTACTTGTTTAGTAAGATTAAAATTGATGATGAAGGACTAAATAAGAGTCAACTTTAGCTAGAAGGAGTCCCCGTGATTCGGAGGGTGGAAATCTTGATGAAAAATTGATAAAAGTGGGTTTGGAGAGGTCAAAACTTTATCTAGTGATGTGCCCACTCTTTTTGATTACAAAGACATAAATTATGATAGTTTCTCTTTGATTGAAAGTATTTCTTTGTTGGAATCCATGATAAATTCACCCCATGGTTATGAATACAATAAAGCTTTTACTAAACATATTGTTGATGCCATGATGAAAGCTTTAGAAGAAAAAATGGAGTTAGAGATTTCAGTTCCTAGAAAATTACATGATGAATGGGAACCTAGCATTAAAGTCAAGATCAAAAATTATGAGTGGTTTGCTTTATGTGATTTGGGTGCTAGTGTTTCCAAAATTCCGAAATCTCTTTGTGATGTGCTTGGTCTTCCCAATATTGAAGAATGCTCTCTTAATTTGCACTTGGCGGATTCTACTATTAAAAAGCCTCTGGGAAGAACTAATGATGTTATTATTCTTGCCAATAGGAATTATGTGCCCATAGACTTTATTGTTCTTGATATTGATTGCAATCCGTCTTGTCCTATCATACTTTGTAGACGGATATTACGCACTATAGGTGCCGTGATTGATATGAAAGAGGGTAATATTAAATTTCAATTTCCACTAAGGAAGGGCATGGAAAACTTCCCTAGAACAAGAATTAAGCCAACATATGAATCAATCATGAGGGCATCTTATGGATCAAAAACTAAAGATGACAATACTTGAATCTATGCATTATGCCTAGCTAGGGGCATAAAATGATAGTGCTTGTTGGGAGGCAACCCAATGAATAAATTTTATTTTTGGCTTTTTCTTTCTGTTCTTAAGTGTTTGCACAACTATGCTAATGTTATGATTGTGTTTTTATGTTTTGATTAGTGTTTGTGGCAAGTAAAGGATCATGTTTTGTGATAGTTGATTTGATCTTCTTGAAAACAGAAACTTTTGCGCCAAGTGGCAGAATTTTAAAAAATCACAAGAAATGTGTGTTTTGCTCTGATTGTTTTACACCATATTAATATACAAATTGCCTACATTGTCCTAGCTTTCCAGAATTTTTTGAGTTACAGAAGTATGGTAAATTTTCATACTACAGGCTATTCTGTTTTTGACAGATTCTGTTTTCGTTGCATCGTGTGCTTATTTTAATGAATCTATGGATTGTATCGGGGGGTATAAGCCATGGTAAAGTTGGAATACAGTAGGTATAATGCAATAATAAAATATGAATGGGTTTGCAACAATACTTAGAGTGGTGATTTGCTTTATTATAACGGATCTCATGAAGGTTTTATTAAGTTTTGTGTGATTGAAGTTTTCAAGTTTTGGGTGAGATCACGATGGATGAAGGAATAAGGAGTGAAGAGAGCCTAAGCTTGGGGATGCCAGTGGCACCCTGATAGGTCTCCAACGTATCTATAATTTTTGATTGTTGCATGCTATTATATTACCCCTTTTGGATGTTTATGGGCTTTATTTTACACATTTATATCATTTTTGGGACTAACCTATTAATCGGAGGCCCATCCCATATGGCTATTTTATTGCCTGTTTCAGTATTTTGAAGAAAAGGAATATCAAACGGAGTCCAAACGGAATGAAACCTTTGGCAGCGTGATTTTTTGGAAGAATATGATCCTGGAGACATGGAGTGCACGTCAGAAGATCCTCGAGGACTCCACGAGATAAGAGGGCGCCCCCCTACTAGGTTCGCCCCCTATCTCGTGGGCCCCTCGAGCACCTCCCGATCGACCTCTTTCGCCTATATATGCCTACGTACCCTAAAAACATCAGAAATCAAGATAGATCGGGAGTTCCACCGCCGCAAGCCTTTGTAGCCACCAAAAACCTCTCGGGAGCCCATTCCGGCACCCTGCCGGAGGGGGAACCCATCACCGGTGGCCATCTTCATCATCCCGGTGCTCTTCATGACGAGGAGGGAGTAGTTCACCCTCAGGGTTGAGGGTATGTACCAGTAGCTATGTGTTTGATCTCTCTCTCTCTCTCGTGTTCTTGACTTCACACGATCTTGATGTATCCCGAGCTTTGCTATTGTAGTTGGATCTTATGATGTTTCTCCCCCTCTACTCTCTTGTGATGAATTGAGTTTCCCCTTTGAAGTTATCTTATCGGATTGAGTCTTTACTTTGAGAACACTTGATGTATGTCTTGCCGTGTTTATCTGTGGTGACAATGGGATATCATGTGCCTCTTGATGTATGTTTTTGTAACCAACTTGCGGGTTCCGCCCATGAACCTATGCATAGGGGTTGGCACACATTCTTGACTCTCCGATAGAAACTTTGGGGCACTCTTTGAAGTACTTTTATGTTGGTTGGATGAATCTGAGATTGTGTGATGCATATCGTTTAATCATGCACACGGATACTTGAGGTGACAATGGAGTATCTAGGTGACATTAGGGTTTTGGTTGATTTGTGTCTTAAGGTGTTATTCTAGTACGAACTCTTTTATAGATCGATCCGAAAGAATAACTTTGAGGTGGTTTCGTACCATACCATAATCTCTACGTTTGTTCTCCGCTATTAGTGGCTTTGGAGTGACTCTTTGTTGCATGTTGAGGGATTGTTATATGATCTATCTATGTTATTATTGTTGAGAGAACTTGCACTGGTGAAAGTATGAACCCTAGGCCTTGTTTCCTATCATTGCAATACCATTTACGCTCACTTTTATCATTAGTTACTTTGCTGTTTTTATATTTTCAGATTACAAAATCCTATATCTACTATCCATATTGCACTTGTATCACCATCTCTTCGCCGAACTAGTGCAACTATACAATTTGCCATTGTATTGGGTGTGTTGGGGACACAAGAGACTCTTTGTTATTTGGTTGAAGGGTTGTTTGAGAGAGACCATCTTCATCCTACGCCTCCTACGGATTGATAAACCTTAGGTCATCCACTTGAGGGAAATTTGCTACTGTCCTACAAACCTGTGCACTTGCAGGCCCAACAACGTCTACAAGAAGAAGGTTGTGTAGTAGACATCAAGCTCTTTTCTGGCGCCGTTGCCGGGGAGGTGAGTGCTTGAAGGTATATCTTTAGATCTTGCAATAGAATCTTTTTGTTTCTTGTTTTATCACTAGTTTAGTTTATAAAAGAAAACTACAAAAAAATGGAGTTAAGTTTGTCTCATACACTTCGTCTTTTTAATATCTTTCGTGAGTTTGATGGAAAGGAAAATTGTGCTCAAGTACTAGAAGAAGAATGCATTAAAATGCTTGGTACTAAATCTTTGAATGATGAGCATGATTGCAATGTTGTTAGTATGAATTCCTTGAATATCCATGATGCTAATGATATGCAAAGTCACAAGCTTGGGGAAGCTACGTTTGATGAATATGATATATTTTGTCCCCCAAGCTTTCATGAGCAAATTTATTTTGATGATAGCATGCCTCCTATTTATGATGATTATATTGATGAAAGTGGGTTTGGAAGAGTGTCAACTTTAGAAAGTAGTGATCCCACTATTTTGGAGGATGTTGAATCTTATTGTGATGAACATGAAAGTGGATTTGGAAGAGTGTCAACTTTATCTAGTGATGATTCCACTATTTCGGAAGAGGTTCCAATTGATTATGAGAACAAAGTTACTATCTATGATGATTATTGTGATGACTTGTATGCTATTAGGAATAATGATAACCATGAAACTTGTCATCGTGATTTTAGTTTTCAATTGGATTATGCCTCACATGATAATTATTTTGTTGAGTTTGCTCCCACTACTATTGATGAGAATAAATTTGCTTATGAGGAGAGTAGTAAAAATTCTAAGCTTGTAGATCATGAAAATAATGCTTTAGGTGCTGGTTATATTGTTGAATTCATTCATGATGCTACTGAAAATTATTATGAGGGAGAAATATACGCTTGTAGGAATTGCAATAATGTCAAGTTTCCTCTCTATGTGTTGAAAATCTTGAAGCTATGCTTGTTTTACCTTCCTATGCTAGTTGATTATTTCTGCCATAAGTTGTTTGCTCACAAAATCCCTATGCATAGGAAGAGGGTTAGGCTTAAATGTGCTAGTCATATGCTTCATGATGCTCCCGTTATGTTTCAATTCTTATCTTTTATGTTAGCATCATTGCCATCATCATGCCTAGCTAGAAAGGCATTAAAGAAAAGCGCTTGTTGGGAGACAACCCAATATTTATCCTTACTGTTTTTGTGTGTCCACATGATTATGCTACTGTAGTAATCATGTTTTATAGCTTTTGTTTCAATAAAGTGCCAAGTAAGACCTTTAGGATAGCTTACGGTGATAGTTGTGTTGATCCTGCTGAAAATCAGAAACTTTTGCACCCAGTAATTTAGTTTTGTTAATTCACAGAAACGTGATTCTGATCTGATTATTTTTGCTCTGTATTGGTACATGAATTGCTTAGGACTTACTAATTTGGTAGGAGTTTTGGAGTTCCGGAAGTATACGTTTGATACAGATTACTACAGACTGTTCTGTTTTTGACAGATTCTGTTTTCTATGTGTTGTTTGCTTATTTTGATGAATCTATGAGTAGTATCGGAGGGTATGAACCATAGAGAAGTTATAATACAGTAGATATTACACCAATATGAATTTATAATGAGTTCATTACAGACCTAAGTGGTGGTTTTATTTTCTTATACTAACAGAGCTTACGAGTTTTCTGTTGAGTTTTGTGTTGTGGAGTTTTCAAGTTTTGGGTAAAGATTCGATGGACTATGGAATAAGGAGTGGCAAGAGCCTAAGCTTGGGGATGACCAAGTCACCCCCAAGGTAATATTCAAGGACAACCAAGGGCCTAAGCTTGGGGATGCCCCGGAAGGCATCCCCTCTTTCGTCTTCGTTCATCGGTAACTTTACTTGGAGCTATATTTTTATTCACCACATGATATGTGTTTTGCTTGGAGGATCATTTTCTTTTGTTAGTATTTTCTTGCTGTTATTTATAATAGTGTTTTGCATCTTTAGTTTCAATAAAAAGGTCAAGGATAGCCTTTGCCATGCTTATTTTGCTAGTATACATGTTGCTGTTTGAAAACAGAAAGTTTACCTCTGTTGCAAAAATTCCCTAGAAAAGTCAGGGAATGATATAATGTTGAAACTTTTTGAATAATTATCTATGATAAATTTACTACAGTGGGAATTTTATTTCATAATTTTTGGAGTTAGGGAAGTATGATGAATCTTGCATTCTTTACAGACTTTACTGTTTTGGCAGATTGCTGTTATGTTTGCATTGTTTGCATATGTTTGCTTGTTTAATGATTATATTTGAGGATAGGATTATTAAATATGCAGAGGCATTTAGTATTCAATGTTGAATAATAATTTTTAGTGATTTGTTACAGTAGAAAATGATAAGGTTTTGCATTGGTTTATACTAACCTATCTCACGAGTTCTTGTTGAGTTTGTTGTGAATGAAGCTTTTGATAGATAGAAAGAGAAACCATGATATGAGAGGAATTAAGAAGACACAAAAGTTCAAGCTTGGGGATGCCCATGGCACCCCAAGATAATATTTCAAGAAGTCTCAAGCATCTAAGCTTGGGGATGCCCCGGTAGGCATCCCACCTTTCCTCTTCAACAACTATCGGTTAGTATCGGTTGAGCCTAAGTTTTTGCTTCTTCACATGAGTTGTGCTATCCTTGCAATGTCATTTTATTTTGTTTTGCTTTCTGTTTGAATAAAATACCAAGATCTGAAATTCCTTAATGTTAGAGAGTCTTCACATAGTTGCACAATTATTCGACTACTCATTGATCTTCACTTATATCTTTCGGAGTAGTTTGTCATTTGCTCTAGTGCATCACTTATATCTTTTAGAGCACGGCGGTAGTTATATTTTGAAGAAATTGCTAGTCTCTCATGCTTCACTTATATCTTTTTGAGAGTCTTTTAGAACAACATGGTATTTTCTATGGTTACAAAATTGGTCCTAGAATGGTAGGCATCCAAGTTGGGTATAATAAAAACTATCATAGAAAGCGAATTGGATGCTATGATCAATATGATGCTTGATAATTGTTTTGAGACATGGAGGTAGTGATATTAAAGTCATGCTAGTTGGGTGATTATGAATTTAAAGAATACTTGTGTTGAAGTTTGTGATTCCCGTAGCATGCACGTATGGTGAACTGCTTTGTGATGAAGTTGGAGCACAATTTTATTTATTGATTGTCTTCCTTATGAGTGGTGGTCGGGGACGAGCGATGGTATTTTCCTACCAATCTATCGCCCTAGGAGCATGCGCGTAGTGCTTTGGTTTTTGATGACTTCTAAATTTTTGCAATAAGTACATGAGTTCTTTTGACTAATGTTGAGTCCATGGATTATACGCACCCTCACCCTTCCACCATTGCTAGCCTCTCTTGTGCCACGCAACTTTCGCCGGTACCATACACCCACCATATACCTTCCTCAAAACAGCCACCATATCTACCTATTATGGCATTTCCATAGCCATTCCGAGATATATTGCTATGCAACTTTCCAACGTTCCGTTGATATGACACGCATTACTTTTGTCATATTGCTCTTTGCATGATCATGTAGTTGACATTGTATTTGTGGCAAGGCCACCTTCATAATTTTCATACATGTTGCTCTTGATTCATTGCATATCCCGGTACACCGCCGGAGGCATTCATATAGAGTCATATCTTGTTCTAGCTTTGAGTTGTAAATTCATAAAAGTGTGATGATCTTCATTATTAGAGCATTGTCCCAGTGAGGAAAGGACGATGGAGACTATGATTCCCCCACAAGTCGGGATGAGACTTCAGACTTTACAAAAAAACAGAAAAAAGAGAAAAAAAGAAAAAGAAAAAAGAGGAAAGGCCAAAAAGAAAAAAAAAAGGCCAAAGAAAAAAAAGAAGAAAGAAAAAAGGAAAAAAAAGAGAGAAAAATAAAATGAGAGAAGGGACAGTGCTACTATATCTTTTTCCACACTTGTGCTTCAAAGTAGCACCATGATCTTCATGTTAGAGAGTCTCATATGTTCTCACTTTCATATACTAGTGGGAATTTTTCATTATAGAACTTGGCTTGTATATTCCAATGATGGGCTTCCTCAAAATTCCATAGGTCTTCATGAGCAAGCAAGTTGGATGCACACCCGCTTAGTTTCTTTTGTTGAGCTTTCGTATATTTATAGCTCTGGTGCATCAGTTGCATGGCAATCCCTACTCACTCACATTGATATCTATTAATGGGCATCTCCATAGCCCGTTGATACGCCTAGTTGATGTGAGACTATCTTCTCCTTTTGTCTTCTCCACAACCACCATTCTATTCCACATATAGTGCTATGTCCATGGCTCACGCTCATGTATTGCGTGAAAGTTGAATTTTTTTGAGATTATTAAAGTATGAAACAATTGCTTGGCTTGCCATCAGGGTTGTGCATGATTAAATGCTTTGTGTGATGAATTTAGAGCAATAGCTAGACTATATGATTTTGTAGGGATAACTTTCTTTGGCCATGTTATTTTGAGAAGACATGATTACTTTGATTATTATGCTTGAAGTATCACCATTTTCATGTTAATATGAACTTTTATTTTGTATCATTTGGATCTGAACATTCATGCCCCAATAAAGAAAATTACATTGAGAATTATGCTAGGTAGCATTCCACATCAAAAATTCTGTTTTTATCATTTACCTACTCGAGGACGAGCAGGAATTAAGCTTGGGGATGCTTGATACGTCTCCAACGTATCTATAATTTTTGATTGTTCCATGCTATTATATTACCCCTTTTGGATGTTTATGGGCTTTATTTTACACATTTATATCATTTTTGGGACTGACCTATTAACCGAAGGCCCAGCCCATATTGCTGTTTTATTGCGTCTTTCAGTATTTCGAAGAAAAGGAATATCAAACGGAGTCCAAACAGAATGAAACCTTCGGCAGCGTGATTTTTTGGAAGAATATGATCCTGGAGACTTGGAGTGCACGTTAGAAGATCCTCGAGGACTCCACGAGATAGGAGGGCGCGCCCCCCTACTGGGCGCGCCCCCCTGTCTCGTGGGCCCCTCGAGCACCTCCCGACCGACTTCTTTCGCCTATATATGCCTACGTACCCTAAAAACATCAGAAATCAAGATAGATCGAGAGTTCTGCCGCCACAAGCCTCTGTAGCCACCAAAAACCTCTCGGGAGCCCATTCCGGCACCCTGCCGGAGGGGGAACCCATCACCGGTGGCCATCTTCATCATCCCGGTGCTCTTCATGACGAGGAGGGAGTCGTTCACCCTCGGGGTTGAGGGTATGTACCAGTAGCTATGTGTTTGATCTATCTCTCTCGTGTTCTCGACTTCACACGATCTTGATGTATCCCGAGCTTTGCTATTGTAGTTGGATCTTATGATGTTTCTCCCCCTCTACTCTCTTGTGATGAATTGAGTTTCCCCTTTGAAGTTATCTTATCGGATTGAGTCTTTACTTTGAGAACACTTGATGTATGTCTTTCCGTGTTTATCTGTGGTGACAATGGGATACCATGTGCCTCTTGATGTATGTTTTTGTAACCAACTTGCGTGTTCCGCCCATGAACCTATGCATAGGGGTTGGCACACGTTCTTGACTCTCTGGTAGAAACTTTGGGGCACTCTTTGAAGTACTTTTATGTTGGTTGGATGAATCTGAGATTGTGTGATGCATATCGTTTAATCATGCCCACAGATACTTGAGGTGACAATGGAGTATCTAGGTGACATTAGGGTTTTGGTTGATTTGTGTCTTAAGGTGTTATTATAGTACGAACTCTTTTATAGATCGATCCGCAAGAATAACTTTGAGGTGGTTTCGTACCCTACCATAATCTCTATGTTTGTTCTCTGCTATTAGTGGCTTTGGAGTGACTCTTTGTTGCATGTTGAGGGATTGTTATATGATCTATCTATGTTATTATTGTTGAGAGAACTTGCACTGGTGAAAGTATGAACCCTAGGCCTTGTTTCCTATCATTGCAATACCGTTTACGCTCACTTTTATCATTAGTTACCTTGCTGTTTTTATATTTTCAGATTACAAAAACCTATATCTACTATCCATATTGCACTTGTATCACCATATCTTCGCCGAACTAGTGCACCTATACAATTTGCCATTGTATTGGGTGTGTTGGGGACACAAGAGACTCTTTGTTATTTGGTTGCAGGGTTGTTTGAGAGAGACCATCTTCATCCTACGCCTCCTACGGGTTGATAAACCTTAGGTCATCCACTTGAGGGAAATTTGCTACTGTCCTACAAACCTGTGCACTTGCAGGCCCAACAACGTCTACAAGAAGAAGGTTGTGTAGTAGAACCTCAAGTTAATATTCAAGGAGAACCAAGCAACTAAGCTTGGGGATGCCTCGGAAGGCACCCACTTTCTTCTGACGACCATCGGTAATTTTATTTGGAGCTATATTTTAATTCGTCACATATCATGAGTTTTGCTTGGAGAATCTTGTATTATATGAGTCTTTGCCTATTTTGCTTTTTAGTTTGTCATAAGTATCCTTGCTGGGCACACCTATTTGAGAGAGCCATAATTATGCTACGATTTGTTAGAGTTCCTCTTTATGCTTCACTTAATTTTTTTGAGCCATGGAATTGCTCTAGTGCTTCACTTATATATTTTTCTTTGAGCACAGTATGCTTTGATTTTTGAAGAAATATACTCTCATCCTTCACTTAGATTAATTTAAGAGTTAGTTAATTTTTGAAGAAATTCTCTCATGCTTCACTTATATTATTTTGAGAGATGAAAATTTTTATGCTCATGTTCTTCACATAAATTTGTTTGAGCTTGTCAAAAGCAATTGCGATATATGAAATTAATCCCAAAGTGATAGATATTCAAGAGGGATATAAAAAAACTTTCATGAAGATCATTGGACAATATAAACTTAATTCTTCGTAATAGTTTTGAGATATGATGATAGTAATATATGAGTCATGTTGGTGAGTAATTATGCCCAAGTAAGAATATTGGTGTTAAGGTTTGTGAATTGCTATGCAAGCGCGAAAGTCTATAGTTATGCAATGAAACTACATCCCACTTATGGTGCATTATTTGGTGTTAGTCATGCTTAATGCTCGCTTATGAGAATTTTTGTTTCTTGGTTGGTTGCTTCCCAATCTTTTTGCTAGCCTCCACTTGTACTAAGTAGAAATACTACTTGTGCATCTAAAATCCTTAAACCAAGTTTTGCCATATGATTCCACCATACCTACCTATATGCGGTATTTCTATGTCGTTCTAAGTAAATTTGTATGTGCCAACTCTAATTTTCAAAATAAATTTCCTTTTTGCGTGCATCTACCGCTCATGAAGCGGCAGAGGCTGGCCAATGTTTTCCATGCTAGATGTGTTATTCTCAAGATCAGTGTTCATTCACTTGTCATTGGACGAGAGTGTGGTGGTAATAGGGATGCCCAATCCCGAAATGAAAAAGAAATTTACTTTATGTTGTCAAATAATAAATTCCTTGGAAAGTGTTGGTATGGAAGGCACCTGTGGATACGGCTAGCCTTGGATTGTGAAAGAATGATGGAAAAAGGAATAAACTTTACTTAATGTTTGGGAACCGCCTATGATATATCTAGCATGGAAAGTGTTCAAAATTACTCCGTCGTATTCGTTGACGGGAAAATAATGCCTCTCAAAATATTTTATCTCTCAATTTAAGCTTTGAGCTTTGGCACCTCTACAAATATCTACTTTCCTCTGCAAAGTGCCTGTCTATTTACTTTATGCAATTTTTATTTTACTTGAGTCTCCATATCCTCTTATAAAGCCCGACTAGGGAGCACTATGATCGTACTTGAGCATTGGATGTAGCTAATACTCGAGTGTGTTTCATCAATGGATCAATGATTTAGGATGATGGGCTAGGGATAACTTTCTTTAGTGTTGATAGTTTGAAAGACATTGTTGCTTGTTGATATGCTTAAGTATTGAAGTTATCATGTCAAATATAGACTATTGCTTTGAACCATCTAAATGTCCAAATGTCCATGCTACAAAAGAAAAGAATATGTGATGAACATATTAGGCAACATTCCACATAAAAAAATCAGCTTTTATCATTTACCTACTCGAGGATGAGCAGGAATTAAGCTTGGGAATGCTGATACGTCTCCAACGTATCTATAATTTTTTTATTGTTCGATGCTATTATATTATCATTTTAGGATGTTTTACAATCATTTTATAGCAACTTTATATCATTTTTTGGGACTAACCTATTGACATAGTGCCCACTGCCAGTTGCTGTTTTTGGCTTGTTTTTTACTTTGCGGAATATCCCTATCAAACGGAGTCCAAACGCAATGAAACTTTTTGGATATTTTTTGTACCAGAAGACAACTTGGGAGCCAAGGAAGCACTTGGGGTAGGCCCGTGGGGCCCACAAGACACCAGGGCACGCTAGAGGCCCCTGACACGTATGTAAGTGCATCTAGTGCCCCTTAGTGATTTTGGTGTATTGAAGACTTATAGGTTAAGGGACTGATGCCCTTGTGAGTGTACACAGGTCTATAAGTCTATGAGGAGTTTGATATTTACAGAGAAAGTCGACCCCTAAAAATGAAGTTCTTCAACTGAAGACTTTGGATTTCTGAAGACTTTGTGAAGACTTTGAAAGTGAAGAAATTGGTGTGACCCTGAAGACTTGGCAATCATTCGAGGAACTTGAAGCGTGAAGACTTTAGTTTCATTTTCTCTTTCTTGAGTCATAGGAAACACCGTACTGTTAAAGGGGGCCGAGGAAATACTAAGGAAAAATTTCCATGTGTTGCTCAACTCAAAATCCTACACCTACCAATCCCTTCGAGTGAAGCCATTGGAAATCTCATACAGTTCAGTCATATTCTTCAGTGATAGAGACAAAGTTCTTCTGGTCTCTGAGGGATTTGTTCTGACTGAGTAGTTAGGAATTCGCCTGTGCGAATTGCCTACACAGTGAGGAACATGATAGCCCTGAGGAATTTGATAGTCAAAATTCCGACCGTTGCTGTGCTATGCGCCAGCTATTCCAAAATATCTACCCACCTAACGGTCATATCAGACAAGGGCATTTATGTCTTATCATGTCGGGCTGCTCCCTAGGCTATAAATAGCCGCCCCCTTCAACCACTAGCTGGTTGGCTGCTCCGAGAGAAACTGACACTTGTCAATTGAGAGCATCCCATCCTCCGAGGACTTTGAGCGAAAATCATCAAGTGAGGAAAACCCAAACCCAACACCTACAAACCCAAAGTGATTGAGCATCACTGAAGAGATTGATCCTGCGTGGATCCGACGCTTGTTTCCTTTGAAGACTATGCTTCTTCCAGACGGTTAGGCGTCAAGGTCTAGAGCATCCAAGAGGAATTGTGGATCACCGAGTGACCGAGTTTGTGAAGGTTCAGAAGTCACTTGAAGACTTACCACGAGTGATTGGGCGAGGTCTGTGTGACCTTAGCTCAAGGAGAATACGGTGAGGACTGTGTGTCCTCGAGTTTAAATACTCAGCCGCTCCAACCAGATGTACAACTGAGATAGCAGTTGGAACTGGTGAGGGAGTCCTGGATTAGGGGGTGTCTGGATGGCCGGACTATAGCCTTTGGCCGGACTCCTGGACTATGAAGATACAAGATTGAAGACTTCGTCCCGTGTCCGGATGGGACTTTCCTTGGCGTGGAAGGCAAGCTTGGCGATACGGATATGTAGATCTCCTACCATTGTAACCGACTCTGTGTAACCCTAACCCTCTTCGGTGCCTATATAAACCGGAGGGTTTTAGTCCATAGGACGAACAACAATCATACCATAGGCTAGCTTCTAGGGTTTAGCCTCTCTGATCTCGTGGTAGATCTACTCTTATACTACCCATATCATCAATATCAATCAAGCAGGAGTAGGGTTTTACCTCCATCGAGAGGGCCCGAACCTGGGTAAAAACATCGTGTCCCCTGTCTCCTGTTACCATCTGCCTAGACGCACAGTTCGGGACCCCCTACCCGAGATCTGCCGGTTTTGACACCGACATTGGTGCTTTCATTGAGAGTTCCTCTGTGTCATCATCTTTAGGCCTGATGGCTCCTTCGATCATCAACAACGATGCGGTCCAGGGTGAGACTTTTCTCCCCGGACAGATCTTTGTATTCGGCGGCTTTGCACTGCGGGCCAATTCGCTTGGCCATCTGGAGCAGATTGAAAGCTACGCCTCTGGCCATCAGGTCAGATTTGGAAGTTTGAACTACACAGCTGACGCCCGCGGAGACTTGATCTTCGACGGGTTCGAGCCACATCGAAGCACGCCGCACAATCTCGATGGGCATGATCTAGCTCTGCCGCCGAACAGTGCCCTGGAGGCCGCACCAGAGTCCACTCTGACCCTTAGCTCGGAGCCGACTGCGCCGATCGAGGACGGGTGGCTGGACACCACCTCAGGGGCTGCGATCTCTACGGCGATTGAGCCGAACACCAACCCTGTCCTTTGCGAAGCTTGTGACTCTAAGGTGCCGGACTCCTCTCCAGACTCCGAACCTTCCGCGCTCCTGCCAATCGAATCCGACTGGGCGCCGATCATGGAGTTCACCACCGCAGACATCTTTCAGCACCCGCCCTTTGGCGACGTCCTGAATTTACTAAAGTCTCTCTCTTTATCAGGAGAGCCCTGGCCGGATTATGGTCAGCAAGGTTGGGATGCGGACAACAAAGAAATTCAAAGCCCACCCACCACCCACTTTGTAGCCACTGTCGAAAGTTTAAACGACGTGCTCGATTTCGAATCCGAAGACATCGACGGTATGGACGACGATTTAGGATATAAGAATGAACCAGCACCTATAAGGCACTGGACAACCACCTCATCTCACGATGTATACATGGTGGACACACCTAAAGGAAGTGACAACGAGGAACAACGGGATGCCACGAGGGATCATTCACTCGAAACGCAGTCAAAACGGCGACCTAAGCGCCCCTCAACATCCCGCCTCGACAAAGACAGCAGCCATAGAGCAGGGCGAACCGGTGGACGGCGAACATGCTATCGAGCAACCGTCCAAACAGGACAATACGGATAAACAATCCATCCCCGGCGAAGATAACATTCCAGGCAATCTCATGCTGGACAAGTTGCCGGAGCAGAAGAACCTCCACAAAAGGCTCGTCGCCACTGCACGTAGCCTGAAAAAGCAGAAGCGGAAGCTCAAAACAGCGGAAGATGCACTCAGAATCAGATGGAGCAAAGTACTCAACACCGCAGACAAATACGGCGACAGTCGCCGAACAAAGAGCTACCCGAAGCGAAAACTACTGCCCGAATTTGATGAGGAGGCCGTAGAGCCCCCGCAATCAAAGAACAAGGAGATCACATGGTCGGATAGACGACCCCATGGCAAACATAGAGCGGCAAACGGCGCCGCACACAAGCCGGCACGCGATCCGCACACGGATTCGGATAAAAAAGATGGCCCAGTTAGATCTATCTACGGGCCAAGAAAGCAAGCTCTAGTAAGCAATGCAACACCTCAAGTATCCGAATATTACGGTACACCTAAATATAGGGGTGCCGCACATCCCCTATGTTTCACCGATGAGGTTCTGGATTATGAATTTCCAGCGGGATTCAAGCCCGTAAACATAGAGGCATACAACAGAACAACAGACCCTGGAGTCTGGATTGAGGATTACATCCTCCACATACACATGGCTAGAGGAGATGACCTCCACGCCATAAAATACTTACCCCTCAAGCTCAAAGGGCCAGCCCGGCATTGGCTCAAAAGCCTCCCCGAAAACACCATTGGAAGTTGGGAAGAACTTGAGGATGCTTTTCGGGCAAATTTTCAAGGGACCTATGTCTGACCTCCGGATGCAGACGATTTAAGTCACATAACTCAACAACCCGGAGAGTCAGCCCGAAAATTCTGGAACAGATTCCTTACTAAAAAGAACCAAATAGTCGACTGTCCGGACGCCGAAGCCTTAGCAGCTTTCAAACACAACGTCCGAGACGAATGGCTCGCCAGACACCTCGGCCAAGAAAAGCCAAGAACAATGGCCGCATTAACAAGCCTCATGACCCGCTTTTGCACAGGAGAGGATAGCTGGCTGGCAAGATGCAGTACCAGCGACCCAAGTACATCCGAAGTCAGGGATGGAAACGGGAAACCGCGACGAAGCAAGGACCAGCGCCGGACCAAGGGAAACAGCCCGAAGAGCACGGCAGTCAACGCCGGATTCAAAAGCTCACGGCAGGATCATAAAAAACTGCCCCTTAAGGATAACAAGGACGAGCTATCTAACTTAAACAAAATCTTGGACAAGATATGCCAAATCCACAGTACTCCCGGGAAGCCTGCAAACCATACCCACAGAGATTGTTGGGTCTTCAAGCAGTCCGGCAAACTCAACGCCGAACACAAGGGGCTCGACACACCAAGCGAGGACGATGACGAACCCCACAAGCAGAGCACCGGAAAACAAAAGAATTTCCCACAAGAAGTCAAATCAGTAAACTCACTTTACGTGACAAAAGGGAAAAACAAAACGGCGCCCATAGATATACGCGCCATACGGCCTATCCTAGAGGAGTCCCGCCACTGGTTGTCAAAACCAATCACCTTCGACCATCAGGATTACTCTAGAAGTATCCGGAATGCAGGATGGACTGCCTTGATATTAGATCCGATAATCGACGGACTCCAATTTACACAAGTCCTAATGGACGGCGGCAGTGATCTAAACCTGCTATATCAGGACACAATCCGCAAAATGGGGACAGACCCAACGAAAATTCGGCATAGCAACACTTCCTTTCAAGGGGTAATGCTAGGCCCATATGCCCATTGTACGGGCCCTCTACTGCTAGAAGTTGTGTTCGGCTCACCCGACAACTTCCGCCGTGAAAAGTTAACCTTCCACCTCGCCCCATTTACAAGTGGCTACCAAGCACTACTGGGACGCGAAGCTTTCGCCTGCTTTAACGCAATACCGCATTATGCATCCCTTACACTTAAAATGCCCGGTCCGCGAGGCATCATCTCCTTAAAGGGAAATATCGAGTGTTCCTCGAGCACGGAAGATTGTGTGACTGCCTTGACAGCCACACACCAAACCGGCTTCACTAATCAAAGCACCTAAACAGGTCGTCCAGACCCCGGACACGGTTAGGCGAGTCCGGCGTAAACATACAAGGGCTTACTAGCCGCATACCCCCGCACTAGGGGCTCCGCGCATGTACAACAAGAGACATTAAAGCTCAATTTTATTCATTTTTTGAATTGTACTTTGTTTATTTAGTATAACGTACATTTTCGCATGATCTTTTTTCAACTAAGTTCCTCTCTTTTATAGATGAACACCATGCTACACCCGTCCAGGATACGGCACAACGGAGACACAGGCGCACACGTGTAGTTGGGACCCGTTGGAAGGATTCTTTTCAGATTAAGACCCTGCGTAAACCTTTTTTTTACTGTCTCTTGTTGATACACATCCCCCGGTTTCTTGCTATAACCGAGGAGGAGGCTGGCGTTTTGGCATGGGCCACGTCAGAATTTTGCGCATACCTGGACACCAGGGGCTTATTACCAAGGGCGTTGTTTGGCCCGTTTTCATAAAGACCGAATACCTTAGGGAGTGTTCGGCGTCTCGAGTTAGGCCTTATATGCATCAGCTCCGAATCATGTCTTCGGTCAAATGTTGGGTTTGCCCGGCTCCTGTGTTTTGCTGCCTTACGTTCCGCTCTATCGGCTAACGCGGCACCAAGAGAACTACTGCGATTGTGCCCCGGTTCGTCCAGGCGAGCACCTCAGTAGAGAAAGATGAAAACTGACTGTCATGATATAGCGTGAGACTGGTCAACCACTCGATGACCCGCCGGAATATATAGGATTCCTCCGCATTGACGAAGGGCCATTTCCCGATCAGGCACATACGCGCCCCGAATTCGGGTGAGCACGGTGCCCCTAGGGGCTATATAGTAGCCCCACTATCAAACTCCTATGGCTAAGTGAAAGTGATAAAGCATTATAGTCCGGTTGCCTAGTTTGCTATGCTACCACCTCCTTTATAGGACCAAGACGTTGGATCAAGTGTGAAAATGCACCTTTTGCAAACACCCCCGCATTATATGCGTGGGGGCTGAAGCCGAAGACTGCCATCTTTCAGGTTATATACACATATACATTAACGGCCGCAGAGGAGGTATTTTAATTCTTGAAGGCACAAGTATAAAAGCTTTTATATTTCATCAAAACATTGTTTCACAATAATACATGTTATTCGAACATAATATCCTTCGAGCACTGCGTCTCTATTAACCGAGCGCCCTGCAGAACTTCCTGAAAATATTGCTCGACAGGTACTTGGCTTCCGTCCGAATCCGGGTATGCGACATGGCTGGCCTTCATCTCTACCCAATATGTCTTGACACGGGCAAGAGCCATCCGCGCACCCTCTATGCATGCCGAGCTCCTCATTGCATTGATATGCGGCACCGCACCAAGGAACTGCTGCTCTAAGCCAAAATAACTCCTCGGCTCGGGCCTTTTCGGCCACAAAAGACTCACGACATCCTTCATGGCAAGTCCGGATAACCTATTCAGCTCCGCCCATTCGGGCAAGCGATCGGTTAATGGAAGAGGGCACTCTGGATTATGGAACTGCAACCAAAAAACCTTTTCCATTTCGTGATCCTTTTGATCTTGGAAGTGTTCGGCCGCGTCCGCGACACTTGCCGCCAAGTCCAGATAAGCATCCTCCGAACTCCACAACCGGTCCAACTGAGCATATTTAGGATCCGTGAGGAAAGGCTTTCCAGCCGCGATATCTCTGGCCTGACGCAGCTCCTCCTTCATAGCTCTCATCGCAGAGCGAGCATCCTTGGCCTCGGTAGTGGCCCTCTTCAGGTCCTCTTGCATCGCTCGATCTTCCTTTTCAAGAAGCTTGCAGCGGTTGGCAGCATTCTTCAACTTCATGGCCATCTCGGCCATTTCCTTCTTGCTTCGGCAGTGAGCAGCCTATTTACCTTTTAGCTCTTCGGCCGCCTTTAAGGCAGCCACGTCACTTTTTGTGGCCTGCTGCTTGGCTCGGGCGAGCTCCGCCCGAAGGTTCTCCATGGCAGCGGCACCATCTGCATCAAGCATACATGTTGTAAGGCACGGGCATCAAGCTCCCTTACCAGGTGTCCGCGGAGAAATCACATACCTTGTGACTCGTCAAGCCGCTTATTGACAAGCACGATGTCGGCATCCGCCACGTCAAGTTGCCGCTTTAGTTTGGAAAATCAATCAGTCCGGCTAGCCACCGGACACTTCGCCACCTACATAGGAAGGGCGACATATTATACCTGGGATTATGATCCTCGGCGCGCTGTCATTTTTGACAACACACCGAGTCTCAGGGGCTACTATCTATGCAGGGCGCATTTCATATGCGGAACTGCCAGAAGGTACATCATTTTGCGTACCTCAAAACATGTCAGTAAACTTCTGACGGCTTCGTGCAAACCGCTCTCAGCGGATGAAATCCTTTGAATCACCATACCCATTGACGCACAGTGATCTTCTAAGATAGACGCCTGCCCGAGCAGATCCTTCAGCCCCTCCGACCGCACACCAGGTGGTGCCAGACTCGTCCGATGGCCTTTTTCGAAGGCCGTATGTAGAGGGCTTTGAAGGGACATATGACTGCCTTCCGGCCCCACCGGACTCAGAGAAACCCTCCGCGATGACACCTCAACATCGCCCACCTCGCAAGACGGTACGGCAGGGGGAGGCGTTTCGCTCTCTAACATCTCCAGACGAAGATCCCCGAAGATGAGCTCTGCTGAGAAGAGCTGAGATCCGAACTACAAGGTAAAACTCCGGTTATCTTCATAAAAAATAGGGTAGGGATGTCCTTTATTTTAAAAAACTCCCCTTTTTACTTACGGCTCGGTGAAGGGCTGATCCCCTTGGGGGCATAATGCGGCCGAGGCATCTCTCGGCGTAGGACCCTCTGTCGAAGATTTCTTCCCCCGCTTTGAGACCATGGTCTCCGGGTCTTCAGAGGCGGTCCTCTTCTTCCCTTGGATGGAGGGATTATCGATCCCTCCTTTCCTGGCAGCCTCCTTTGCAGAGGCGGTAGCTTCCTTGTTCCCCCTTCACCTTCTTCCGAAGGCGCAACCTCCAGCATCCTTATTAACACGGGATCCGACGTGGTCTCAGGGAGGGGGGCCGTACACCTGATTAACTTTGCTTTCACTATCCACTCTTGTTCAAGGGACAACTCTTTTAAAGGGCTACTTACTTGAGAATCCGGGCGATTGCAGCTCAGACCTGCGTCCTCGGTCAAGTCCGGACACATCTCTTGTGATCCGAAGAAAAGCTTGTACATCTCCACGGGCGTCGCGCCCATAAAATGTTGGAGAGCTCGTGGTCCCTCCGGGTTAAATTCCCACAGGCGGAGGGGCGACGTTTGCAGGGCAGGGTGCGACGAATCAGCATGACCTACATTACTACGACCAGACTGATCTCTCTCTCTCTCGGAGATCTTGAATGCGGCCCTGCAACAAGGGCACGTCCTTGGACAGCCCCCAGTCGAGTCCTTTATTAACCCATGATGCCAGCCGCGGTGGAGGACCCGAGCAAAAGGCAGGTGGCGCCACCCATTTGGTGCCCCTAGGAGCTGTGATATAAAACCACTCTTGTTGCCATAGGCTGAGCTCCTCTTGAAAAGAGCCCTCGGGCCACGGAGCATCAGTATTTTTGCTTATAACAGCCCCTCTGCACTCTGCCTGCTGCCCCTTGATCATCTACGACTCCACCTTGAAGGTCTTGAGCCACAATCTGAAGTGAGGGGTAATGCAGAGGACGCATACAACAATCAACGATGAGATGTGGAGGATGGACTCCGGATCCAAGTCATGAAATTCCAACCCATAGTAAAACATGAGCCCCCTCATGAAGGGGTCCATCGGGAATCCTAGCCCCCGAAGGAAGTGAGACGCGAACACCACGCTTCCACCAGGCTTGGGAGTGGGAATAACCTGCCCTTGGGCAGGCAACCTATGCGAAATTTCGCTGCTTAGATACCTGGCATCTCTTAGCTTTTGCACGTCTTCTTCCGTAACGGAGGAAGGCATCAACCGACCTTGCAGGTCGGAGCTGGACATCATCGAAGGTACGAAGCGCCTGAATCTGGAGCTTTGGGTGTTGGAACTCGAGGCGAGGGGCGGATTCGAGTGAGATTGAAAGAAGGGAGTGGAGCCTTGGTCTCTTTATAAAGAGGTTGAATACCAAGAGCCTTCCCCGTGACCGTTCGGGACTCGCCTTCGATAGAGGAGACGTGCCAACGGGCACGGTTGGGTTACCCACGCCCGTATTGATGAGAATCCCAGAATAAGGGGACATGATCTCTACTTTGACAAGACGTGCCAAGGAAACCACTTCACTAAACGCGCTGAGGTGGAACAGTAAAAACGATTCGAATAAAGGCTTGGCCGTGGTGTGATGTCACGGCACGGAATACGTCAGTAGATTGAATTTGTGTAAATATTATTCTCTCTAAGGTGGTATGTGGAACTTATTTTGCAGAGCCGGACACTATCCTTGTGTTCAAAATCTTCTACGAAGTATTGGGAGGAGGAACCCGCCTTGCAATGCCGAAGACAATATGCACGCTGGACTCATCGTCATTGAAGCCTGGTTCAGGGGCTACTGAGGGAGTCCTGGATTAGGGGGTGTCCGGATGGCCGGACTATAGCCTTTGGCCGGACTCCTGGACTATGAAGATACAAGATTGAAGACTTCGTCCCGTGTCCGTATGGGACTTTCCTTGGTGTGGAAGGCAAGCTTGGCGATACGGATATGTAGATCTCCTACCATTGTAACCGACTCTGTGTAACCCTAACCCTCTTCGGTGCCTATATAAACCGGAGGGTTTTAGTCCATAGGACAAACAACAATCATACCATAGGCTAGCTTCTAGGGTTTAGCCTCTTTGATCTCGTGGTAGATCTACTCTTGTACTACCCATATCATCAATATCAATCAAGCAGGAGTAGGGTTTTACCTCCATCGAGAGGGCCCGAACCTGGGTAAAAACATCGTGTCCCCTGTTACCATCCGCCTAGATGCACAGTTCGGGACCCCCTACCCGATATCCGCCAGTTTTGACACCGACAACTGGTCTACCAAATCATTGTCTTCACCGAGCTTAATGGTTCTATTTCCTCAACTCTTTCATTTCCTCATGTATGTTGTTGTGTGCCTGTTCATATCTGTTTGAAGACTTTGACTGAAGACTTTCTCAATTTCCTCAGTTCAATTTCTTCAGTCTGTCCGTCTTCTTTCTTGTGTTATCCTGTGTTTGCGCTTTCTGTACTCTGTGCTTGTCTTCATTTCATCATGATGACTATGCTTGTGTTCTGCTATGTTTACTTCTGAGTACTTATTCCGCTACAAATAGTTCTTCACTTAGGAATTTCCTCACTGGCAAATTCCTCAGTGAAGAATTCATAAAAATCGCCTATTCACCCCCCCTCTAGTCGATATAACGCACTTTCAATTGGTATTAGAGCAAGGTACTCCCTTGTTCTGTGTGATTTTGGTTTAACCGCCTAGAGTTTCAGTTATGTCGACTGCAGGATTGAGGAACATATCCTGCCCCATCTTTGACGGCCATGAGTATCCTTGGCGGAATGCCATGATGAAGAAGCGACTCATGGCTATGGACAGTGAACTGTGGACCGTCACTGAGATTGGTCTTAAGGATCTATGCAAGATGGTGGAGGCTGATGACATTCGCAAGTACACTCTACTCAACCTCACAGTGAAGGATGTCATCTGCTCCTGTCTGTCCCGAAATTAGTTCAGGAACGTCATGCACCTCAATCACGCGAAGCTAATCTGGGACCGGCTCTTGAAGGTCTACGAAGGTCATCATACTCGTCATGATCCTTGGTTTGAGGATTACAAGGATTCTCTCAAGGAGATGACTTTCACACCTGAATCATCGTCCTCTTCACCGTGCCTTATGGCAGAGGGTGCCAAGGTAACTGAATGCTACCTTTCCGAGTCTAGATGATGAATCAGGTGATGAATTTGGCCCCAGCTATGTCAAACTTGCTTCCCTTGCCACTAAACAACAAAGAGCTTTGGAAAAAGTTCAATACATGCTAAATAAGAGTGATGATATGTTGGGTGAAGAAATGGATCAGTCAAAAGCATTGGCCGAGAGTCTTCAGAGACTTCAGTCCAAGTTTGACGCCCTTTAAGATCATCATAACACTCTCTTATCTGATCACGAGAAGCTTTCTTCTGAATCTCTTCAAAGAAAGCAAGATCTTGAAAAGCTAAGAGTGGATTATGAAGATCTTCAGAAGGAGCACGATTCATTACTTGCTCAACAAATCAGCGCTACTCAGGAAGAATTTGTTCCTCCATGTCTGAAGTGCATTGAACGTGAAACTGCTAATTCTTCACCTGAATGTTGAAATGCTTCTAATGCTACAAATTCTTCATATGTCTCTGCTATCACTAATTCCTCATCTGAGGATAATGCAAGTATCACTGATGATGCAGGGCTGAAGGAATTGTACATGACAGGCATGTACAAAAGCCTCAAAGGGCATTAGACTCTTTGTGATGTGCTCAAAAAGTAGATCCTCAACAAAAACCCTAGGAAAGAGGGTATTGCCTTTGAGAGGAAACTCAATGCTGATGGAACATATTGGAAGCCTGAGCAATACCCCAAAACCTCATGGGTTGCTGCAAAGGGACCTCCAGTTGATCCATCTAACTTATCTGGCTTTACATGTGAATCTCCTCATTCTTCTGATGAGTCCTTTGATTCTAACTATAAACTGTTCAAAAATCAGAATGGCGAAGTATTTGCTAGATATGTTGGGACTAACTGCAGGAACGGTTCCCCTATGAAGAAAATCTGGGTTCCCAAAAGTTGCCTTGAAAGTCTTCAGGTGAATGTCCTCATGACACCACTTGTGAAGAATAGGAACTCCAGATCAAATTCTTCATATGAACCAAATTCTTCATATGGATCCAAGTCCTCATATGGACCACATCCCTCACGTGGATCAAATTCCTCAAAAGGATCAAAGTCCTCATATGACCATCATCGTGCTAACCCTTCTGTTTCGCAGGGTAGAGCTAAGGCCTATGAATATGAGCATTACTCTTCAAATCATTATGTTCATAAGTCCTCAAAGAATTTCTCTGCTTATTCATATGCTTAACCTAACTCCTCTTATGTGAAATGAAGTGGACTGGCATCTATGCCACCTTTCTCATATGGTGCTCGCAGAGTGATGAACTCTTTGCCACCCCTTCAGATGTGGGTGGTGAAGAAAAAGAACTAATCTCTTATGCAGGGTCAGGTCTCCAGACATGCTCAAAACGTCTGAAGAATTTGCTGGAGACCTGAACGGTGCCTGATAGGATGCAGGCTAATCATGATGAAATGAATTTTCATTTCACATGTCCTCATACTGTTTATCTGTTCTAATTGCTCAAAGAAATTGATCTGATGATATTGATGTCATATTCTTCACTGATGAAGAATATGATTTCGTAAGTTGCACTAATTCATCTGCAGGATGAACAACCCAAAGCCAATGAGTGGGTCCTCAACAGTGGATGTATGAATCACATGAAGGGTGACAAGAATCTATTGATGGATGCTCCGTTATCACCGTCACATTTGAAGCATATCATCTTCGCAGACAAAGGCAAAGTTAGGTATTGGGTCTAGGTAAGGTTGCGATCTCTAAGGACATACACATGGACAAAGTCATGCTTGTCGAGTCCTTAGGATACGACCTCATGTCTGTCTCAATGCTTTGTGATCTTGATATGGTTGTTTTCTTTGGCAAGTATCATTGTGTTGTGATCATGGAAGCTGACAATTCCAAAGTCTTCAAAGGCTTTAGGAGAGGAGACTTGTACATTGTTGATTTCTCTATAGGACCACAACCGGCTGTATGCTTACTTGTAGAAGCTTCAGAAGGCTGGCTATGGCATCGACGACTTGGTCATGCTGGCATGAGGAATCTGCACACGCTCGCGAAGAAGAAGCATGTCATTGGCATTGAGAATGTCAAATTCCTCAAGGATCACTTCTGCGGAGCCTGTGAAGCTAGAAAGATGACAAAGGCCAAGCATACAGCAAAGACTATCATGACTACCACTCGACCATTTGAATTGCTTCACGTGGATCTCTTCGGTCCTAATCATTATTCTGCTATTACAAATGATGCATCTCTATATGGCTTTGTTATTGTTCATGATTATTCTTGTTACACATGGGTACACATTGTCACTTACAAACATGAAGTGCAGGAAGTCTTCAAACGATTTTCCTCGAGTGATTCAACCAAATTTGGTGTGAAGATCAAGCACATCAGGAGTGACAATGGAACAAAATTCAAGAATTCCGGTCTTGATGACTACCTTGATGAACTTGGTATTACTCATGAGTTATCTGCTCCTTATACTCCTCAACAGAATGGCGTTGTGGAGTGCAAGAACAGAACTCTTGTTGAGATGGCTTGCACTATGCTTGATGAATACAGGACGCCTCGTCATTTCTGGAGTGAGGCAATTGATACTACGTGCCACATCATCAACAGAGTATATCTTCACAAATTCTTCAAGAAGACTGCCTATGAACTCCTCACTGACAAGAAACCCAATGTGAGTTACTTCAAAGTCTTCGGTGCTAAATGTTGGATTAGAGATCCTCATCACACTTCTAAATTTGCACCGAAAGCACATGAGGGTTTCATGCTTGGTTACGGAAAGGACTCGCACACCTACAAAGTCTTCAACAACGTTCTTCACAAGGTTGTTGAAACTGTAGATGTGTGGTTCTATGAAACTAATGGCTCGCAAAGAGAGCACCTACCTTCTGTGATAGATGAACCAGCACCTAAGGATTCTATCAAGTTCAAAGCCACTGAGGATGTCATTCCCACTGAAGAATCTGCTGAAGAATTCATTCCAGAACGTGATGAATGCCGAGCTGGCGCACATGCAGAAAATGGTGCTAAGGAAAATGCTCCTAAAGAAAATGTAGATCAAATTCCTCGAAGACAACCCGCTCATCCTTGTATTGCAAACAAAGTGCAAATCGAGAAGATCATCGATGACATTGAAGCACCAGGTCCTCTCACACGCTCAAAAGTTTCACATTTGTCTAACTTTTGTGGGCACTTTTCTTTTGTCTCTATTACAGAGCCCACTAAGGTAGGTGAAGCATTTCTGGCGCCTGAGTGGATTAAAGCTATGCAAGAAGAATTACATCAGTTCAAGCTCAACAACGTCTGGGAACTGGTCAAACGTCTAGATCCTCGCAAGCACAACATTATTGGCACAAAGTGGATCTACCGCAACAAGCAAGATGAAAATGGCCTTGTGGTGAGGAATAAGGCACGGCTTGTAGCTCAAGGCTACACACAGGTTGAAGGAATTGACTTCGATGAAACTTTTGCACCTGTTGCTAGACTTGAGGCTATTCACATATTACTTGCTTATGCTAACCATCATGATATTATCTTACAACAAATGGATGTGAAAAGTGCATTCCTCAATGGTAAGCTTGAGGAAGAAGTATATGTTTCTCAACCCCCAGGTTTTGAAGATCCAAAGAATCCTGACAAAGTCTTCAAGCTCAACAAGGCCCTGTATGGCCTCAAGCAAGCCCCTCGGGCATGGTATGATACTTTGAAGGAGTTCTCATGAAGAAATGCTTCAAACCCGGTTCACTCGACCCAACTCTTTTCACTAAATCTTATGATGATGAATTGTTTGTGTGCCAAATATATGTTGATGATATCATTTTTGGCTGTACTGACCAACGATATAGTGATGAATTTGCCTATATGATGAGTGAAGAATATCAAATGTCTATGATGGGAGAATTGAAATTCTTTTTAGGTCTTCAAATTCGTCAATAGCGCAATGGGATATTCATATCTCAGGAGAAATACCTCAAGGACGTATTGAGGAAATTTGGCATGCAAGATTGCAAAGGGGTCAAAATTCCAATGCCCACAAATGGCCATCTGTGCACTGATCAAAATGGTCAAGACTTTGATCAAAAGGTATACCGCTCCATGATTAGCTCTTTATTGTACCTATGTGCATCACGGCCGGATATTATGCTGAGTGTTTGCATGTGTGCCCGATTTCAAGCTGCACCGAAGGAATCACACAATAAGGTTGTGAAGCATATTCTTCGATACTTAGCTCACACACCAACACTTGGATTATGGTATCCCAAGGGCTCTTCTTTTGATCTCATTGGATATTCAGACTCTGACTATGCTGGCGATCGCGTGGACTGCAAGTCAACATCAGGCACATGTCATTTCCTCGGACGATCCTTGGTCTATTGGTCCTCGAAGAAACAGAACTGCGTATCACTCTCCACTGCAGAAGCTGAGTACATTGCTGCTGGATCGTGCTGTGCTCAACTACTATGGATGAAGCAAACACTCAAGGACTATGGCATCAATGTGAAGAATGTGCCTCTCTACTGTGACAATGAGAGTGCTATCAAGATTGCTCATAACCCAGTTCAGCACTCGAAGACCAAGCACATCCAGATTCGTCATCATTTTCTTCATGATCATGTGTTGAAGGGCGACATCTCCATCGACCACGTTAGCACTAAAGATCAACTGGCCGATATCTTCACTAAGCCCTTGGATGAGAAGAGATTTAGCAAGTTGCGGTGTGAGCTAAATATCCTAGAATCGTCGAATGTTCTCTGAAATGGACACACGTCCTAACACTAATGCTGACTTGATGACTTAGATGGGCAACACACGAAGTAACGTTTTTCTTCAATCAATGAAGACTAACCCTCTAAGTGTGAAGAAATTAATGAAGAAATTGATTCTCAGAGCCCTAACATAATTGTACGCGGTGTCTGAAATCAGCTTTCTTATACGGTGGGTTACGCCACCACCCAAAGTTGGAAATCCTCAATTTGAGTTTTTCTTCGTTTGAAATTCCTCAGTTTTTCAAATTCTTCAACTTTGCATTGTCTTCACTCTTTCCGATGTTGTTCTTCATTTGAATATATATATATATATATATATATGTATATATGAGTTTTATGTCCTCTACAACATTCACTTATTGCTAATTCTTCAAGTTGATTTCTTCTGCTAAGTGAATGTGATCGGACCCTTCCCCCTCTATGCTAAACTCAACCCAGTCTATTCACAAATTCTTCATGTGCGTTCTAATTGAAACTCGTTCAAAATCTTCACTGTGTCCTTGACAGCTGAAGAAATTGCGAACAGAACTTTTAAACTTATCTTATCTAAATTTTCGGCTTTGCCGCTCAAACCGTTCTGCTTCTCATGACAATACTTATCTATTCACCCACGATCCTACATGATCGCCACCTCTCAGTATGTGGTTGACACATGTCAAGCGAATGAGAAGGGCCAAGGGCACGTTCGTCCGATTTCCTCGGACGAACAGTTTTTCACTCCTTCTATAAATAGCCCTGCATCTTCCTCACTTCACTTTCACCTCGCTCGCTCTCACTCCCGCTCGAGCTTCCCGAAACCCTAGCACTGCCGCTACTTCATTGTCGCCGGTGAGGAAGAGCTTCACTGCCTCGACCTCGTCGCCGTTGTACTCGGGCCGGTTGCGTATTTCTTCATTCCGCCGCCGCCGTAGCCGTCTTCCTCTGCCAAGTTAGGGCGTGGAAGATCTGAACAGACGAACTTCACATCTACACTTCCCAGTTGGTCGAGTTCTTCACTTCGGGTAATTAAAAGTTACTTTTACTGCCTTCTTTGATTCTCAAGTTTTATTGAAAATCTTCAAAAGTGTTTGTTCTTCAAATCTTCACACACATGAACACCTCACATGTAATCGGCTCTTGATTCATTTCTCTAAGCAATGATTTTCGTCAAGATTCCTTAATTGTGTGGATTTTCAATCTATACAACTCTGGAACCTAAGACAAAGAACACTTAGTGAAATTCCTCAAGACTCATCTGGTCAAATTCCTCACACCTATTCTTTGTTTGAAAAACCTTCTGAGAACGCATATGACCTCTCCAAATTCTTCGCTACTCTGTTCACAGGTACAAATTTCCGCTGCTGAATCTCTAGGTTCTCATCAACTTAACTCATTTGCAGCGTTCCTTGAAGAAAAGTTGCACACCTCTTCAGAAACCTCAGTTGTTCATATTCCTCAGCTGAAGAAAATGGCTGATAAGAAGCCACAGAAGGGAGGAAATAGGCCTGAGGTCAATACTGCATTTGAAATCCCTAAGGACATTTATGCTGGATACTGCACTCCTGATGAGACCAAGTTTGGCAAGGAGGACAAGAATCAGCGCAAAGTGTGCATACAACAGATACAGAGGAGATGGGCACGAGAATGGAGGGAGTATAGGTATGTTACTCCCAAGTATATGAAGAAATTCGCGCTCAACCCTCCATGCTCAAGACCTCCATCGGCACCAGGCCAAGAGGCAGATCCCACCAGCCTCAAGCGAGGTGACGACTATGCTGATGAATGGGCAAAGCGCCAGGCCAAACTGGCCAAGCAAGCAAAGGAAGCAGTGAAGAAATTCAACATAGACTCTGCTACTGCTGCTGCCTCTGCTAGTCAGCCAAAGAAGGCAATGCATAAGAAGCCTGCGCATAAGTCAAGTGCTTCTCCTTCAATGCCCTCAAGGCCAGATTCTTCAAGGCCCTCACGACAAATTCCTCATACTGCTCCTTCAAAGTCCTCAACTCCTCCGTCAAAGTCTTCAGCTGCTTCGACCAAATCCTCAGCACCTGTGCATCTTGCCACGTGCCAAAGGACCCAAGGCATCTCAATTGCCTCAGGAGCATCTGCAAGTTCCTCAGCTGCACCAAAATCTTCAGCTGGCCCCTCTCTGCTGAAGAAAAAGGCCACTACTAGACGAGGCCTTCGACCAAGTCCTCACAAGAAGTAGGTCGCCTTCCAAGTGCCCTCTGATGATGATGAGGCTGATGATGAAGAACTTGCCAAAATCATCAGAGACAGACAAGCCAGGGCCGCTAGAGCCAAAGGCAGCAATGTGCCACTGATGTTGGATCCAAAGTTGATCCTCGATTACATTAACCTATGGCACAAGGACCCCAACACACCTTTGCCGGAGATGAACCTCACTCCTGGACAGAGTCATGTTTTGACTGCCTTCATTGAGGAAGAAAAGTGGAAACTTGAACAAGGCAGAAGTTTGAAGAAAGCGCAGTACAAGAAACAACACTACCTCAAGGACAATGTCCTCACTCTCACCCCTGATCAGCTCATTGCTTTGCAAGCTGAAATCAAGCAATTGAGTGATGAATTCGATCGCTACTATGCTGATTGGAAGGGCGCCAAGGTGCGGTTCGTCAATCTGACAAAGAAATTCACTTCAAGTGCTGCTCCTCCTATGCACATTGAAGTTACTCAGGCTGAAGCATCTGCTCTGCCTACTGAAGAACATGCCAACACCGCTGATGACAATCAGGCTGCTGAAGAAACTGAGAGTGCCAGGGCTGATGACTCCATTCCAGCCGCTGAAGATATTGCCAGGGCATCCACTAGTGGTGCGCCTGAAGAAAGTGAACAAGTTAGGGCAACTGCATCAGTTGCGCCTGAGGAAAATGAACCAAAGTCCTCTGCACCTCCTGCGCCTACACCAACTCCGATCCTTCCATCTGCATCAGATGCGAAGAAGACCAAGGCTGCAGAGCGTGCAGCTGTGAAGAAAAGGAAGGCATCAACTTCATCAAATTCTTCAGCTCCAAAGAAGATGATGCTAATGACTAGCTCAATTGACAACCCAATTGATGCCGTTCCAGTCTCCATCATGCCATCAAAGGACCTTGTTCCTTTTGGTGAAGATTATGTGATTCCCAATGAATTTGATGAAGAAACTCCTTCTGCTGCTTCGACTGAGCAGTTGGACGAAGAAATTGAGGTGGATGAAATCCCTTCAACCCCGGTCATTTCCTCACCTATGCCTCAGTTCACTGCTGAAGAGGCAGGTGTTGAAGAAATAGAAGATGAGGATGTGGACATTGGTTGTACCACTCCCGTGCTCAATGATGAATTTTGGGACAGTCAGCACCCCAACTCTCCAATGTTCACTCCACTCCAAGCAATTCCTCAGTCCCCTGCTGCTACTGAAGTGCAAATGGGATCTGAAGAACCTCATGCAACCCCAAGTGTTCATGAAGAAATTCCAGCCACTAATGCTGAAGAAAATGTCAATGAGGAAATGAAGAACCAGGCTGAAGGTGCAGAAGAGCCTGAAATTCCTCAGCCTGAGGAACCTGAGATTGCGATTCCTGAGGTGGTGATGCAATTGACTGACACTCCTCAGCCCAAGCCAAAGGATCCCTTCTCCAAGAAGTAAAAATTCAAGGCTGATGATTTCTTCGGCAAGCACGTGTTCTTCACTGAATTCAACCCCTATGACAATGCTCGTCTTAGAAGGAAGCATTTCTGGACTGCCAGCCAGGCCAACTTCTATTCCTCACTGCTGTTCAACAAGGACAAAGTCTTCGATCATGAGCATATTACTCATGTGGACATGGAATCGTTGCCGTGCTTTTCTCAAGTCCTCAGCATGCTTCATGATGCAGGCTTGCTCAACTTCTGCTCTGACATAGTTGACTGGAATGAAGAGCTTATTCTTCAGTTCTACGTAACTCTGCATATCACAGGTGATGCTGCTGACGTCAACTCATGGGTGTTGGACTGGATGACTTAAAACACTCATTACAAGGCACCAGCCTCTGAATTGCTTCGTGCCTTGCCAATCAGTCCTCCACCTGACGGTGCTTGTTGTCTGTATGATGAGCCTGAACTCACTGCTCACTATATGCAAGTACTCATGAAGCCGCTGAAGCCTGGTCAAGCCCCAAGGACCAAATTCCTCGTGAAGGAATTGCTCTATGTGCCAAGAACCATCTACTGCATTCTAACAAAGACCATGAGTCCTATCAAAGGCCATGACTCATCCGATGAAGAAATTATTGGGATGATGAAGAATATGCTTTTCAGCATAATGCATGGCATCCCCATAAACTATCATGATTTCCTCATGAGGACTCTGGCGAATGTTGCAATTTCACCATTTGAGCTGAAGCCTTCACCGTGGATCATGAGATTCCTCAGAACAAGGTCTTCACTCAACTACAAGGCTGATTTTCAGAATCACCTCAGCTACTTGCCCCCTATTGAAGTCCTCAAGCGGACAATTTCCTCATTTGATGAGAAGGGCAAGTCACCAGTCGTTATCGATGAAGGCATTCGTCCATTGGATGGTCAGTTCCGCAAAGCTGCATCTTACTCCACCAATGATGACTCTGCCACTCATGATTCTGCTGCCAATGCTACCAAGTCAAGTCCTCAAGCTACTGCTCCTCGTGTGATGACTGGCCGTGAACTGCTTATAAGTCTTCACCAAAAGGTGGATCGAAACCACAAGTGGGTTAAGCATCAGTTTGGTTCTATTCTTCACAACATGACTTCTACACATAATGTAGTGAAGAAAAACCACTACTACCTCCATGAAGTGTTTGATCGCACCTGGGCTATTCTGTCACATCTATATGGTGAAGAAGATTTGAAGCAAATGGGCTTCAAGGAAGACTTCGACTGGTCTGCTCCTCCTCCGAAGAAATACAAGAAGGTCAAGGTTCCTTCCTTGGTGGCCAGCTCATATTCTTCATCACGTGCCACGGACGAGTATGAAGACTTGGACGACACTGCAGCAGGCCCTACAATGACTCAAGACCCTGACAACGCTGGCGCTCCTCCATCATCATGAAATTCTTCAGGGGCGTTAGTCCTTAGTTTCAACCCTTTTGGTCATACGATGACAAAGGGGGAGAAATTTGAGTTAGTCTTCAAGCGTGTCTATCCTATATGGGTGTTTTTTGGCTAAGTTACAACTCTCGTTCTTCTGATGACTTTGTTGGATCGAGTTGTAATCTTAAACTCTATGGTGGCCTGATACTTTTGCTGATTTCTTCTGCATGCTTATTCCTCATTAATGTTAATGCACGCATGCTGAATTACATCAGTCACCATATTTCATCATGCATTTCAAATTCTTCACATTATATGTCAAATGCATGTATGAATTACAAGATATAGGGGGAGATCTCCATGATTATAATCTTCAAGTGTGCATTGCTTCAAAAGCAAATTCCTCACCATGCACATCTTCAGGGGGAGTTCTTCTATATCTTGCAATCAAATTCCTCAATATCATTATTTACACTTCATATGTTTATCCCCGTTGAAAACTTAACCTATATTGTCATCAATCACCAAAAAGGAGGAGATTGTAAGTGCATCTAGTGCCCCTTAGTGATTTTGGTGTATTGAAGACTTATAGGTTAAGGGGCTGATGCGTTTGTGAGTGTACACAGGTCTATAAGTCTATGAGGAGTTTGATATTTACAAAGAAAGTCGACCCCTAAAAATGAAGTTCTTCAACTGAAGACTTTGGATTTCTGAAGACTTCGAAAGTGAAGAAATTGGTGTGACCCTGAAGACTTGGCAATCATTCGAGGAACATGAAGCGTGAAGACTTTAGTTTCATTTTCTTTTTCTTGAGTCATAGGAAACACCATACTGTTAAAGGGGGTCGAGGAAATACTAAGGAAAAAGTTCCATGTGTTGCTCAACTCAAAATCCTACACCTACCAATCCCTTCGAGTGAAGCCATTGGAAATCTCATACAGTTCAGTCATATTCTTCAGTGACAGAGACGAAGTTCTTCTCGTCTCTAAGGAATTTGTTCTGACTGAGGAGTTAGGAATTCACCAGTGCGAATTTCCTACACAGTGAGGAACATGATAGCCCTGAGGAATTTGATAGTCAAAATTCTGACCGGTGCTGTGCTATGCGCCAACTGTTCCAAAATATCTACCCACCTAACGGTTATATCAGACAAGGGCATTTATGTCTTATCATGTCAGGCTGCACCCTAGGCTATAAATAGCCGCCCCCTTCAACCACTAGCTGGTTGGCTGCTCCGAGAGAAACGGACACTTGTCAATTGAGAGCATCCCATCCTCCGAGGACTTTGAGCGAAAATCATCAAGTGACGAAAACCCAAACCCAACACCTACAAACCCAAAGTGATTGAGCATCACTGAAGATATTGATCCTGCGTGGATTCGACGCTTGTTTCCTTTGAAGATTGTGCTTCTTCCAGACGGTTAGGCGTCAAGGTCTAAAGCATCCAAGAGGAATTGTGGATCGCCGAGTGACCGAGTTTGTGAAGGTTCGGAAGTCACCTGAAGACTTACCACGAGTGATTGGGATTGGTCTGCGTGACCTTAGGTCAAGGAGAATACGGTGAGGACTGTGTGTCCGGGACTGGGTGTCCTCGAGTTTAAATAGTCAGCCGCTCCAACCAGATGTACAACTGAGATAACAGTTGGAACTGATCTACCAAATCATTGTCTTCACCGAGCTTACTGGTTCTATTTCCTCAACTCTTTCATTTCCTCATGTCTGTTGTTGTGTGCCTGTTCATATCTGTTTGAAGACTTTGACTGAAGACTTTCTCAAATTCCTCAGTTCAATTTCTTCAGTTTGTCTGTCTTCTTTCTTGTGTTATTCTGTGTTTACGCTTTCTATACTCTGTACTTGTCTTCATTTCATCATGATGACTATGCTTGTGTTATGTTATGTTTACTTCTGAGTACTTATTCTGCTACAAATAGTTCTTCACTTAGGAATTTCCTCACCAGCAAATTCCTCAGTGAAGAATTCATAAAAATCGCCTATTCACCCCCTCTAGTCGATATAACGCACTTTCAATGTCCTGATGGGTTTTGGGGCTGACGGGGGTCTCCTGCATCGCCTCTTCACTCTATAAAAACCCAAATATTCCAGAAACCCTAGGAGAGTCGATGAAACACAATTCCAGCCGCTGCAAGTTCTAGAACCACGAGATCCAATCTAACACGATCACGGAGGGGTTTATCATCCTCATTGGTGCCTCTTCGATGTTGTGTGAGTAGTTCACCGTAGACCTACGGGTCCGTAGGCAGTAGCTAGATGGCTTCTTCTCTCTTTTTGATTCTCAATACAATGGTCTGTTGGAGATCGATTTGATGTAATGACGTTTTGCGGTGTGTTTGTTGGGATCCGATGAAGTTCAAGTTTATGATCAGATCTATATCCATGAATATTATTTGAGTCTTCTTTGATCTCTTATTTGCATGATTATTTATAGCCTCGTATTTCTTCTTGGAATATTTGGTTTAGTTAGGCCAACTAGATTGACTTTTCTTGCAATGGGAAGAAGTTCTTTGTGATGGGTTCGATCTTACGGTGTCCTCACCCAGTGATAGAAGGGGTAGCGAGGCACGTATGTACCGTTGCTATTAAGGATAACAAGATGGGGTCTATTCCAACATGAATAGTTCTTGTCTACATCATGTCATCGTTCTTATTGCATTACTCCATTTCTCCATGAACTTAATACACTAGATGCATGTTGGATATCGGTCGATGTGTGGAGTTCGTTTAGGTCTAATAATCTTGGACGTGATTCCTATATATTGATCATTTCCTTGGATATCGTCATTATTATTTGTTCTTCTATCAACTTCCCAAAAGTAATTTTTTTACCCACCGTGTGCTATTTTCTTGAGAGAAGCCACTAGTGAAATCTATGGCCCCCGGGTCTATCCTTTATTATATTGCTTTCAGATCTATTTTTCACCGCTTTGGTTTTCAGATCTATTATTCCAAAAACCCAAAAATACTTCGCAGCACTTTTTATTTGTATATTTTATTTCAATTTTTATTCAGGTCTATTTATCCAATCTCATACAATCTAATCTATCTTTTTACCGAGGAGGGATTGACAACCCCTCTTGCGCGTCAGGTTGCAAGTATTTGTTCTTTGTGTGCAGGTACCATTTACATAGTGTTGCTTGGTCCTCCTACTGGATTGCTACCTTGGTTTCATAACTGAGGAAAATACCTATTGTAGCTACACTGCATCATCCCTTCCCCTTTGGGGAAATACCGATGCAGTTTCAAGCCGCATCATGTACCGGGATGTGCAATGATCTAGCGTGACATGTATGAAAAATATGAACGGTGGCCAAGCCATAAATACTATGTCAACTGTATGGGCATGCAAAGCAATATGATAATTATGATATGTGTCATAATAAAACGGAACGATGGAAGTTGCATGGTAATATATCTCGGAATGGCTATGGAAATGCCATAATAGGTAGGTATGGTGACTGTCTTGAGGAAGATATAAGGAGGCTTATGTGTGATAGAGTGTATCATATCATGGGGTTTGGATGCACCAGCAATGTTTGCACCACAACTCAAGGCAAGAAGGGGTAATGCACAACACTGAAGAGGCTAGCAAAATGCGGAAAGGTAAGAGTGCGTATAATCCATGGACTCGACATTAGTCAAGAACTCACATACTTATTGCAAAAGATTATTAGGCCTAGAAGCAAAGTACTACTACACATGCTCCTGGGGGGAGGTTGGTAGGAGTTAACATCACGCGCCCCCGACCTTCACGCAAAGGAAGACAATCCATAATAATTCATGCTCCAATTTCATAGCATAACGGGAGACCATACATGCATGCTTCGGGAATCAAAAACCTTAACACAAATATTTTTACTATTCCAAAATTTACTAATAGCATGAGTCTAATATCACCATCTTTATATCTCAAAACAAATGCAAGGAATCAAACTTCTCATATGTTGAATTATCTTCATGAAAGTTTTTGTTATAACCTCTTGAATACCCACCATAATAGAACTAAATTCATAACACAAGAAAAGTGCCATACTATTTATAAAACTCTCAAAATAATCTAAGTGATGCATGCGATTTTGTCGGATATGGGGTTCCGGCAAAACCCTTAAGGTTCAAACTCTGGGGTGCGCGCGAAGATCTTCCCCCTACCGATCTACGTCCCAACGCCTCGCTGAGAATCTAAGCTACGCGATGAACAACACAAGGGACACAAGGTTTATACTGGTTCGGGCCACCGTTGTGGTGTAATACCCTAATCCAGTGTGTGGTGTGGTGGATTGCCTCAGGGGCTGATGATGAATAGTATAAAGGAAGAACAGCCTCGTGAGAGCTGTTCTTGGGCTGGTGCGGTGCTCCGCTTGGGTGGATCTCTCTATGCTCTAGATGAAGTGATCTCTCTAGGCTCTAGATGAAGAGATCTCTCTCTTCTACGGTGGTAGCTATCTCTATTCATAGAGGCCCTGGTCCTCTTCCCAAATATTGAGCGGGAAGGGAGTCAACAACAGTCATTTTGAAGGAGAACATCTAGTACAAGTCATCCTGACTAAAGTTGGTCTTCTGCTGCCAAAGGTACTAGCGATGACGCCGTCTTGGGCTCCACGGTGACCTCCGTCCTTCAGCTCTGCTGGTCTTGATCTCATTGCACCGAAATGGTAACCTTTGCTTGATGCCTTGGTACTCCGCGCCTGCGCTTGCCCCCTTTGCACCAAAGAGGAAACAAGGACACTACGCAGGCTGGCGCCCACCTGGCGCCCGCCTGGTCTTGATCGTCATGGCTTGCATCATGAGCACCTCGCGAGGTACTCCTGCCTTGATCTCTCCGCCTCCTTGCGAGCCTGCCTAGTGAGGCCATTCCTGAGGAAGCCTTGCGTCGTCCGCCCCGTGAGGCTTGGCCCTCGCGAGGGTCTTGAGCTTGGGTTGATGAAGATGGGCCGTACTGGGCCACCCCTTGAGCCACGCCGCAGGCCGCAGGAAGGGAAGTCTGGGGACCCCCGTTCCCAGAACACCGAGAATAGCCCCCGGGCCCAAGGCGCACTCGGACTTGGCTTAGCAGCAAAGTGAATGGGCAAGCGTGGAGCATTGCGGGCCCCAATAGCCTGCGGCCTTGGTCACCGCGTGGCAGTTGATTGGACATGGGCGTCTCCGCTTCCCCATGCTGCCTCGGCAACTGCCCGTCTGACAAAAAGGCTGGCCTGGGTTAGGCTTACCTTCATTGCTCTCATTCGCCTTGCTCCAGATCCCCTTTCTTGCTCTCGCCCCCTGCTTCCGAAATCTCCAGATCCCCTTCACCCTTTCTCCTCCAGCGAGCAATGGCGCCCCGCAAGACCGCGGCCGAGGCTCCATTGGCCTGGTACTCGCCGGCTCTGGATCCCCCCAACATGACGGAGAAGAATCTTCCTCTCACGCGCCTAATGACAGCGGTGCAAGGCAGCGAGATGGGGGAGACTGCGCTCCGACCCGGCTCCGCCCAGCCGGAGGACAAGGGGAGCACCTTCTACCCCTTCTTCATGAGTGCCGTCGTTGCCGGCCTGGTGCCTCCTTTCTCTGAATTCTTCTATGTTGTCCTCCGCCATTATAAGCTACAGGCTCTGCATCTCCATCCCAACTCCATTCTCCTTCTGTCGATTTTCGCCTACTACTGCGAGGCGCACGTCGGGGTGATGCCTTCCGTGGCCTTGTTGCGCCACTTCTTCTTCCTCCGAGTCACCGGTGCGCATACCTCTGCATGCGTCGGCTTTGTTGCATACTCCAAAGCCAACACGATCTCAAAGGCCGGGAAGAGGGTCGATGGCTTCCGAAACAAGTGGGTCATGCTGGACGCCGGATGCATCAACTCTCGGCAGGCGCTACCCACGGAGCAGCCCCAGGCTGATGAGGCGTGGTCCCGTGGAAAGCTTGACGACCGACGACCTGAGGCCGAGCAGCATGAAGGCGGCGAAGCTGACCGGGGCCACACTCCTGAGGGAGTTCCTGGCGTATCGGGTAGCTCCACTTCAGGCGCACTCGCGCCCGTTGTGGAGGCTCGGAGACGCGGACACCAATCTCCGCCTGAGCTCGGAGGCCCTAGCTGATGAAGACCTAACCGCAACTCTCCGCTTCTTGGTTGGAGAGGATGTGGAAAGGCCGGAGGGCGCTCCTGTCCCCTTGTTCCTTCGCGACGACTGGGAACAGGTGGTGAACACCATGCCCACCTTGGGTGGAAGCGGCCTGGTGCCGTAGGTGCCTCCTGCAGGCTAGGAGGCGGCGGTGCCGATGGAATTGTCCTCCGATGATTCCCATGGAGGATAGGAGGAAGAGGAGGAAGAGGAGGAGCGCAACTTGGAGGAGACCACTGAGGAGACGGGGGAGACTTCCCCCCGGCGCAGGTGTTGGTGTCAAAACCGGCGGATCTCGGGTAGGGGGTCCCGAACTGTGCGTCTAAGGCTAGTGGTAACAGGAGGCAGGGGACACGATATTTTACCCAGGTTCGGGCCCTCTCGATGGAGGTAATACCCTACTTCCTGCTTGATTGATCTTGATGATATGAGTATTACAAGAGTAGATCTACCACGAGATCGTAGAGGCTAAACCCTAGAAGCTAGCCTATGATTATGATTGTTGTTGTCCTACGGACTAAACCCTCCGGTTTATATAGACACCGGAGGGGTTAGGGTTACACAAAGTCGGTTACAAAGAAGGATATCTAACATCCGGATCGCCAAGCTTGTCTTCCACGCAAAGGAGAGTCCCATCCGAACACGGGACGAAGTCTTGAGTCTTGTATCTTCACGGTCCAACAGTCCAGCCAAAGTATGTAGTCCGGCTGTCCGGATACCCCCTTATCTAGGACTCCCTCAGTAGCCCCTAAACCAGGCTTCAATGATGATGATTCCGGTGCGCAGTTTGTCTTCGGCATTGCAAGGCAGGTTCCATCTCCGAATACTCCAAAGTAGATCAAGGATCGTGTCCGGCTCTGTGAAATAATTTCCGCACACCACGTAGAGAGCATAACACTTTACAAATCTAATCTGGTGACAATTTTCATGGTGTACCCTCATGTTGTGGCCTAGCTTAATACAAATCGGCTTTTCTTGGCCTGCCACGACACGCATTGCAAGGCGTTTCTATTGGCACGCCTCGTCGAAGCAGAGATCGTGTTCCCCTTATTGTGGGATTCCCATCAATATGGGCGCGGGCAACCCCACTACGCCTGTTGGTATGACTCCGCATTTTTAGGCAAGTCCCAGACGGTCACGCTAGGGACGCTTGATATTCACCCCCTTTATAGAGGGACCGAGGCCTATCCCTCTTTCCTACCACGCTTGCGCCTTTCCGCATCTCTAGTTCCAACACCCGAAGCCCAAGCTTAGGCACTTCGGATCTTCAATCATGTCCGGATCCAACCTTCAAGGCCGATGGATGGCCTCCTCTGTCACAGAGGAGGACATTGCAAAGCTTAGGGAGGTCAGATATCTGACCGCCGACATCAAGCATAGGCTTCCTGCTCCTGGGCAGGTCATCCCTACTCCCGAGCCCAACGAGAGCGTCGTATTTGTTTCTCACTTCCTCCGTGGCTTAGATTTCACCCTCGATCCCTTCGTGAGAGGGCTCATGTTCTATTACGGGCTAGATTTTCATGATCTATCTCCGGACTCCATCCTTCACATATCATCGTTTATCATTGTGTGCGAAGCCTTCCTCCACATCACCCCGCACTTCGGCTTATGGCTCAAGACCTTCAATGTAAAGCCAAAGGTGATTGAGGGGCGACACGCAGAGTGCGGAGGCACTGCAATAAGCAGAAACGCCGACGCCCCATGGCCAGAGGGCTTCTTCCCAGAGGTATCCGATCTATGGCAGCGGAGGTGGTTCTACGTCACGGCTCCCAGAGGCACAAAGTGGGTGGATGCCCCCGACTTCCGCTCGGGTCCCCCGCCTCAACTGGCGTCATGGGCCAACGTGGGACTGGATTGGGGGCCTGCTAAGGATGTACCAACATTGCAGAGCCTCATTCGAGAGCTTCTTGAGAGGGACATCAGTCTTGTCAGCGTAATTCAGGTAATGCTAGTCCGACGGATCCTACCATGCAAACGTTGGCCTCTCCGTATGTGGGAGTTCAACCCGGAAGGTCCGCGAACTATTCAACACTTCTTCGGCATGACGCTCGAAGGGATATGTAAGTTATTCTTTGGACCACAAGTAAAGTGTCCGGACATCATCAAGGATGCGGGCCTGAGCTGCAACCGCTCGGATACCCAAGTAAGTAACCTAGAAACTGAACACTTCGTTTATATTTATCATAACATTATTCTGAAAACCATCCGCGGCCAGGATTGGCTCAGCAAGGCGGAGAGAATCAGGTGTCCGGCACCGCTTCCCGAAGGCTCGCCTAGTCCTGCCATAGCCAGGATGCTTAGTCGTGTGCTAAGTCAAGTGCCTTCGGGGAAGATGAGGGGAAGAATAGAGAAGCAGAGCTTCACACATTGCACATCCAAACTGGGGGAATTACCTTCTCCATGAAGGAGGATAGTCGGGGAGGGTAATCTACGGTCTCCTCCCCCCGCGGGAAGAAGAAGGTCGACCTGAAAACTTGGAGACGGAGGTGCCTAGACAAGGGAAGAAAACTTCACCAGGGGGCCCTGCCCTGGAGGGCGTCCTCACCGCGCCATGCCCGCAAACGGGCCAGCCCTTAGCCGAGTAGTAAGTTAATCATAAATACAAAGCTACTGCTTCCTCCTCCGAGAACAATAACCAGGATCCATTCTTTGCAGTCCGGCTAGCAGCTCTTCTCGACAGAGTTCGTCTTTGGGGGATCTTCTTCCGGAGTTGATGGAGAGTGAAGCCCCACCTGCCTCTCCGCCTCATGGGGCGGGCGACCCTGAGGTGTCGTCACGGAGGAGTCCAGATTTGCCAAGGCCGGAAGCAAATACTTCGGGTGCCCTGAGCCCGGAGCGTTCGGCTCCCACGGGTGGCAATGAGAAGGGTCCGACACAGTCTGGCGACCGGCCGGACACGCTGACGGGCTTTTTGGAGCGAGCTGCTCTCTCGGAGGGTCACTGTTCATTAATGGGCACGATGCTTGAGAATATTTCATCCGCCACAAGCGGGTTGAATGAAGCTTTAATAAGTCTGCTCAAAGGCTGTGAGGTATGTAATGAAATACGTAATTTTTTTGGTTGTGGCGCACACGCTAGGTGTGATCCTTAGAGATAGTAGCCCCTGAGACTCTAGTTGCCAACCCTAGGCAGCAAACAGAGGATCACATTGTTAAGTAATGATCGCAGTGTATTCATGCGCAGGTGGCTAAGGGTCCGGCGGCCGACCGGACCACTTAAGTCGCCGAACTGAGGCGACAGATTGAAGTTGTGGATGCCGACATCACACTCGTGAACGAGCGGCTTAACGAGTCATAGAGTATGTGCTCTATTTTACTTGTTTTTATAGGAAATATTTAGAGGAGCATAATGTTAATGTGATATGCTTCGACTGCAGGCGGAGCTGCTGCCATGGAGGCCCTGAGGGCAGAGCTTGCCCTAGCCAAGGAACAAGCCCGGGCTAGAAATGCGGCTGCCCTAAATGTGGATGAAGATTTAAGAGCCGAACAGGCTGCTCATCGCCGAAGCGAAGATAAAATAGCCGAGATGGCTGTGGAGCTGAAAAACGCTGCCGACCGATATGAGCTCCTTGAAAGGGAGAATCAGACGAAGTCGACTGACCTGAAGAAGGCCCTTGATGCGGCCAAGGAGACGCGTTCCGAAATTAGGGATGCGCAAGAGGAGCTTCAACAAGCCGGAGAAATCATGGCTGGAAGCCCCTTTTTGTTGCGGATGAAGTTCTTAGATCCAAAGTACGCTCCTCTGGATCGGCGCTGGAGCGTTGCAGACGCGTATGCGGATCTGGCAAAAAGTATAGATGATGCGACCACGTTTTTCGAGGATCAAAAAGATAGTGAAGTAGAAAGGCTGTTCTGGTCGCAATTCAGTGCTCCAACACGCCCGTTGCCATTGAGTGAAAGGATGGCCGCTATGGCCGAGCTCCATAGGTTGTCCGGTCTTGCAATGAGGTCTGTAATAGACCATCTATGGCCGAAGGGGCCGAAGTCGGATAGTTATTTTGGTTTAGTGCAACAATTCCTTGGCGCTGTATCATGAATCGATGCCATGAAGAGGTCAGCATGCATAGAGGGTGCGCGGATGGCTCTTGCCTGTGTTAAAACATATTGGGCAGATATGGATGCCACCATCATTGCAACCCAGAATCTGGCGGGGAGCCAGGATCCGGCCGAGCACTACTTGGAGCAGGTAACAGAAGGTGCTCGTTTAATAGAGGCTCAGTGCTCGAAGAATGTCATGTTCGAGTGACAAATCGTTTCATTGTAAAAACAATTGCATTTTAATTATAGAGTCTATGTTTATACTTTCGCCTGAAAGTGTTATTGTGCCTCCTGCGCGGCCGTTTGATGTGTATATAACCTGAAAGTTAGCAGTCGTTGGCTTCAGCCCCCACGCATACAATGCGGGGGTGTTCACAAAAATGTGCGTAATGACACTTGATCCAACATCTCGGTCCATTAAGGAGGTGATCGCACATCAAACTAGGCAATCGGACTATATAGCTTTAACACTTTCACTTAGCCATAGGAGTTTGACGGTGGGGCTACTATGTAGCCCCTGGTACCTTCGCATGCATCCGGATTCGGGTGTGTGTGTACATGACCGGGAAACGGTCCTTCGTTAATGCGGAGGAATCCTAACAATTCCGGTGAGTCCTCGAGTGGTTGACCAGTCTCTCGCTATATCATGACAGTCAGTTTTCGACTTTCTCTACTGAGGTGCTCATCCGGAATAACCAGGGCACAATCGCAGTAGTTCTCCTTTGGCCGCCTTAGACGATAGAAGTGGAACGTAAGGCGGCAAACCCAGGAGCCTGGCAAACCCAGCATTTGACCAAAGACATGATTCGGAGCTAATGCATATAAGGCCTAACTCGCGACGCCGAACACTCCCGAAGGTATTCGGACTTTATAACATATACTGGGCTGAGTAGCGCCCTTGATTATGAACCCTGTATTTCCAGGTACGTGCATTAGTCTGTCGTTGCAAAATGCCAATAACACCAGTATCCCCTGTGGGTGTATTGAGTACCCATGGGATGTCAAGCAACAAGAGACAATAAAGAAGGTTTACACAGGGGCTTAATCTAAAGAGAAACCTTTGAGCGGGGCCCTGTTGCACATCTGCGCCTTTGTCTCCGTTGTGCCGTGTCCTGGAAGGGTATCGCACGAATGGTGTCTGTAAAAAGGAAAACTCATGTAAAAGAGTATGACGTAAGCGTGCGAAGAGTTGGTTATTATCAGTGGATAGTAGAAGTGTAAGACATTGGCCTGTTAATAAGGTCAAGCCAAAAGGTGGGCTTTATTGCATGTTTGCAGCCCCTGGTGCCCTCTATGGGATTACATGTATAGCACCCAGCTCAGGTTTATATGGGCTGTTCCCGAGGGTGGTGTGCCGGACTCGTCTAACCGTGTCCATGGTCTTAACGACCGATCATGCGTTCTGATAGGAGAGGCCGCTTATATAGTGTCCGGCTGCTAGAGCCACCACATACCATTCCGCATGTGAGGAACGCTCTGTATTTCCGCTAACGGTGATGACACCATGTGGACCGAGAATCTTGAGTTTAAGGTAGGTGTAGTGCGGTACTGCGTTGAAGCGAGCGAAGGCCATTTTTCCGAGCAATGCATGATAACCACTTCGGAGGGGAGCGATGGTGAAGAGTAATTCTTCGCTTCTGAAGTTGGCTGGAGAACCGAATGTCACCTCTAATACGAGGGAGTCCCTACAACAGGCCTCAACGCCTGGTATCACCCCTTCAAAGGTGGTGTTACTTTGGCTGATTCTGGATGGGTCTATCCCCATCCTGCGGACAGTGTCCTGGTATATTAGATTGAGACTACTGCCGCTGTCCATGAGGACATGAGTGAGATGGTGTCCATCGATTATTGGGTCGAGCACCAAGGCAGCCGATCCTCTGTGCAACATACTAGTCTGGTAGTCCCTGTGATCAAAGGTGATTGGGCAGGCCGACCAGGGGTTGAGTTTGGGGGCGACGGGCACTACAGCGTATGCGTCTCTGAGCATGCATTTGCGCCTTCTCTTGGGTATGTGAGTCGCGTAGATCATGTTTACTGTTTTTACCTCTGGCGGGAATTTTTCTGTCCCCCAGTGTTCTGCTGGCGAGGATCATCCTCGTCTTCACTTTGTGTTTCCCTTCCCTAACTTGCCGACCTGCTTAAAGACCCAGCATTCTCTATGAGTGTGGTTCACAAGTTTTTCGGGGGTGCCATGAATTTGGCACAGTCTGTCCAGGACTTTGTTAGGCCGGATGGTCCCTCTTTGCTGCCTTTAAATGGCTTCTTTTGTTGACCGGGTCGAGAGCCCCTGAATTCAGCGTTGACCGTTGTGTTGTCTGGACTTTCTTCCTTCTTTCGACGCTTGTTTTTATTGCGCCGTGGCTTCCCGTTGCCATCCCTGATTTCGGATGTGCTTGGGTCGCTAGTGCCTCTACGGGCCAACCAGCTGTATTCACCCGCGCAGAAGCGGGTCATAAGGCTTGTTAAGGCTGCCATTGTCCTCGGCTTTTCTTGGCTGAGGTGTCTGGCGAGCCACTCATCCCAGATACTGTGCTTGAAGGCCACTAGGGCTTCGGCATCCGGAAAATCGACAATTTGATTCTTCTTAGTGAGGAATCTATTCCAAAGCTTGCGGGCGGACTCTCCGGGCTGTTGAATTATGTGACGTAAATAGTCAGTGTCCGGAGGTCGGACATAGGTCCCTTGAAAATTGGCCCTGAAAGCGTCCTCAAGTTCCTCCCAACTTCCGATTGAATTTTCGGGGAGGCTTTTCAACCAGTGCCGAGCTGGTCCCTTCAACTTGAGGGGAAGGTATTTGATGGCGTGGAAGTCGTCCCCACAAGCCATGTGGATATGAAGGATAAAATCCTCAATCCAGACCCCGGGGTCTGTCGTTCCATCATATGCCTCTGTGTTCATGGGTTTAAAACCCTGTGGAAATTCGTGGTCCAGTACTTCTTCGGTGAAGCACAGAGGGTGAGAAGCCCCTCTGTATCTGGACATGTTGTGGCATGATGTCGACTGTTGTTGTGTCCGGTGCTAATTCCAAACTGGTATTCGATCAATCTGATCATTTTGGTGACCATAATCCTGCACGAGAGTGTGTCCTCTAGATCCATAGATGGACCTGTTCTTTGGCGGAATGGCCTCATCGTCTAATTCTGGCAGTAGCTTGTTCTTTGGGTAGCTCTTTGTGTGGCGATCGTCGCGGTATTTTTCTTTAGTGTCTAGCACTTTATTCCATCTGCGGTTGAGCGTTTCCTGCGTTGCCTTAAGCCTTTACTTCTGCTTCTTTAGACTTCTCGCAGTGGCCATAAGCCTTCTGTGGAGGTTATCTCGTTCCAAATGTTTTTCCGGGATGATGAATGCATTGTCGTCCGGACTGTGCTCTTCTCCCGAGGCAGGTTGATGAGTTTGGCCCTCAAGATCGCTGTGATCGGGCGTTTGCTCTGAGCTGTGTTCAGCGTGACCTAGCTCATCCTGCTCCATCATGGGTCCATATGGTCGTTGTTGCCTTTGGAGTTGACTGGGGTGTCGATCTTTCTAGCGCTGTTATCACTATTTTTACTATGGCTGGACTTAGAGCGGCGTCTGTGTCGTCGTTTTGGCTTTTGTCTGGGGGTTTTATCCTACGTTGTGTCTTTTTTGTCACCATCGTCCTCCTTAGGCGTGTCCACCATGTATATATATCATATGATGAGGTGGCAGTCCAGCGCCCCGTGGGCGGTGGTTCCAAATCGTCGCCTACGCCGACGTCCATACTGTTGGTGTCATCGGAGTCGAAGTCAAGCATGTCTATTACTTCATCGACAATGGCTATGAAGTGGGTGGTGGGTGGGCGACAAATTTCTTCGTCGCCTGCTCCCCCCTCGAGCCGGACATAGTTCAGCCAAGAGTCTCCTGACAAAGAGAGAGACCTTAATGAATTTAGCATGTCGCCGAAGGGCGAGTGCTGGAAGATATCTGCAGCGGCGAACTCCATTACCAAAGCCCACCCGAATTCGGCGGGCCCGGGGGCGCGCGGTCTTGAACCTACAGCCGGACACAAGTACGAGGGTCCGGTGACACAGACTTCCTTGGGGGTGGAGTTTGTGTTCGGCTCTTCCACCGATGAGTATGCGGCCTCCGGGGCGGGGTCCATCCACCCGTCCTCGGTCGACGCGATCTGCCCTGGATTGAAGTCCGGAGCTCTTGCAGGTGCGATATCCCGAGTATTGTCTGACAGTAGGTCTAAGCCGTGCTCGTCGTGACTATTCGGCGCTCCTGGCGTAGGCCCGAATCCATCGAAGATCAAGTCTCCTCGGATATCGGCCGTGTAGTTCAAGTTTTCGAACCTGACTTGATGGCCAGGGGCGTAGCTGTCGATCTGCTCCAGATGGCCAAGTGAATTGGCCTGCAGTGCGAAGCCGTCAAACACAAAGATCTGTCCGGGGAATAAAGTCTCACCCTGGACCGCGTTGTTGTTGATGATTGAAGGAGCCATCAAGCGTTGCAGCGACAACACAGAGGAACTCTCAATGAAAGCACCAATGTCGGTGTCAAAACTGGCGGATCTCGGGTAGGGGGTCCCGAACTGTGCGTCTAAGGCTAATGGTAACAGGAGGCAGGGGACACGATGTTTTACCCAGGTTCGAGCCCTCTCGATGGAGGTAATACTCTACTTCCTGCTTGATTGATCTTGATGATATGAGTATTACAAGAGTAGATCTACCATGAGATTGTAGAGGCTAAACCCTAGAAGCTAGCCTATGATTATGATTATTGTTGTCCTAGGGACTAAACCCTCCGGTTTATATAGACACCGGAGGGGGCTAGGGTGACACAGAGTGGGTTACAAAGAAGGAGATCTAACATCCGGATCGCCAAGCTTGTCTTCCACGCAAAGGAGAGTCCCATCCGAACATAGGACGAAGTCTTGAGTCTTGTATCTTCACGGTCCAACAGTCCAGCCAAAGTATGTAGTCCGGCTGTTCGGATACCCCCTTATCCAGGACTGCCTCGGCAGGGCCAACATCCTCTACTCCATGCCGGATGACAACGAGGCCGACACCAGTCAACGGGGAGAGGACCCGCCCGTGATCCTGAAGAAGGACAGGTCTGGGCTGATCTCCCGAGGGTCTACTCCGACTCCGACACTGCTTGAAGCCAGCTCCAGCCCCTCTGGTGGGCTGTCGGTGTCAAAACCGGCGGATCTCAGGTAGGGGGTCCCGAACTGTGCGTCTAGGCGGATGGTAACAGGAGACAAGGGACATGATGTTTTTACCCAGGTTCGGGCCCTCTCGATGGAGGTAAAACCCGACTCCTGCTTGATTGATATTGATGATATGGGTAGTACAAGAGTAGATCTACCACGAGATCAGAGAGGCTAAACCCTAGAAGCTAGCCTATGGTATGATTGTTGTTCGTCCTATGGACTAAAACCCTCTGGTTTATATAGGCACCGAAGAGGGTTAGGGTTACACAGAGTCGGTTACAATGGTAGGAGATCTACATATCCGTATCGCCAAGCTTGGCTTCCACGCCAAGGAAAGTCCCATCCAGACACGGGACGAAGTCTTCAATCTTGTATCTTCATAGTCCTGGAGTCCGGCCAAAGGTGATAGTTCGGCTATCCGGACACCTCCTAATCCAGGACTCCCTCATGCACCCTCTTCTGCCTCCGGACCTCCTGAGGCTGCGCCCCGCAAGAGGCTCTCGGGCTTTAAGCTCGGCAGGAGGCCATTGGAGCTCGCCACGATTGACTAGTAAGTACTCGAACTCTGCTTTGCTCTTGTTTCCGCTGTCAGGGCTTGACATCCTCCATTGGTTGGGTAGGCTGCCGCCTGCGGCAAAGAGGCTGAAGGGGGACACGGTGGCTCCGCTTGGGGCAAGCCCGTCTGTCGTGGCCGCGCCTTTGCCTGCGGGGAGGGGAGGCAGTGGAGCTTGCGCCTCCCCTGCCCGGTCGTCCTCGCCAGGCCAGGAGGGACGCTTTGGCGGGGCGCTAGCCCCTGTGGCCCCGCTGACTCTGGAGGCACCGGTGCTTGATGCTGTCACCAAGGTTGCCAAGGCTCAGTAGCTCCCGGCCTCCCAAGCCGTGATTACGCTGCCGTATTCTCCTCCTGCTCCACTGGTTCAAGACTCCCCGGCCTCCTCCGCCGCCTTGGACCGTGCTGCTGATGAGCTGAGTCGGCTGCAAGAAGATCTCCAGGGTGCCAACCCCCGCCTGGTGGCCGGGCGCCTGGAGCTGGTCTCTGGCTGGGTTCGCTCCGATGCGTCCGTCCAAGAGGCGCTGAGCCAGGCTGTGACAGCTTCCGAGGAGGAGAAGAAAGTCGTCTCCCAGGCCATAGCTGCTCGCGACGCGGCATTGAAAGATGCTTCAACTGTCCAGGGTCGCTGCAAGTGGTCCGTCCGAGCGGCGCTGAGCCAGGCTACGACAGCTTCCGAGGAGGAGAAGAAAGTCGCCTCCCAGGCCATAGCTGCTCGCGACGCGGCGTTAAAGGATGCTGCAACTGTCCAGGGTCGCTGCAAGACGCTGGAGGACGAGTTGCGAGGCTTGCGTGATGAGCTCGCCAAGGAAGTTCGCGACTGTTAGGTGAAGGAGGAAGTGATGAAGGCTCGGGAGGCCGCCATCGGGGACCACGACGCCGAGCTCTCTGCTGATCGCGGCCAGCTGAAGATGCTGGAGTAGAAGCTGATGGCGGAGAGGGCTGAGCTGGACGCCAAGGCGAAGGTCTTGGCCGAGGATCGCTTGCCCTTTGCAAATTACAAGGAGAGGTCTCGCAAGGCGCTGAAGTCGCTTTACGATGATGGTTTGGATAAGCCGCTGGCCGGAGCCACGGATGGCCCCGCCAAGCTGCTTCCCTTCCTGGTCGAAGCGCTTGAGGAGGTCATGACCGGCATCGGCCCCATGGCTGAGATTGAAGCTCACGTCCTTTCCTCCGCAGCGCTAATGCGGATCCTCAACCACGTGTACCTTTGCAACCCCGACGCCAACCTCGACGACCTGCTGGAGCCTGTGGACGCTGAGCGCTCCGCCGCCGCTGCTGAGGCTGTGAAGGGCCGAGCGGAGGCCTTGCTGGCAAAGTTCCGCGCCTTCGCCACTGCGCCCAAGGCAGGTGCTGCTGGTTCCACAGCCTCAGGAGGTGGAGCTGACAAGCGCGACTCCGCCACGAGCGACGGCGCTGCCCAAGGGTGATCTCCTCGCGGCTTCTTTCCTGTTTCAACTCCTGCAACATGCACCATGCCTCGTGGAGGCGTTTAAACTTGCGTCTGGTATCGTGAGGACAATTTATGGTTTGTAATATTTGCTTCTGAATTTGCAAGATTTTGTGGTTTCCTTCCTATTTTCTTTGTGTTCTACGTCGGCAGGGCCCGGCCCCGCGCATACCTCAGCCACCATTAGCCCCGACCGGATCACCAGGATGGTACCAAGGAGTGAGGGGCTACGTGGAAAGTTAGGCTCCCGAGTTGCGATGCTCAAGAGTCCCCCTTGACACGCAAACAGCAAATAGGAAGAGGGGTGTAGGAGTAGATATGTCATTCTACGTCGGCAGGACCCGGCCCCACGCATACCTCGACCGCCATTAGCCTTTAGGAACTAAGGGATGAGGGGCTAAGTGATGCATGAGATTTTGTCGGATATGGGATTCCGGCAAAACCCTTAAGGTTCGAACTCTGGGGTGCGCGCGGAGATCTTCCCCCTACCGATCTACGTCCCAACGCCTCGCTGAGAATCTAAGCTACGCGATGAACAACACAAGGGACACAAGGTTTATACTGGTTCGGGCCACTGTTGTGGTGTAATACCCTAATCCAGTGTGTGGTGTGGTGGATTGCCTCAGGGGCTGATGATGAACAGTATACAGGAAGAACAACCTCGCGAGAGGTGTTCTTGGGCTGGTGCGGTGCTCCGCTTGGGTGGATCTCTCTAGGATCTAGATGAAGTGATCTCTCTAGGCTCTAGATGAAGTGATCTCTCTCTTCTACAGTGGTAGATATCTCTATTTATAGAGGCCCTGGTCCTCTTCCCAAATATTGAGCGGGAAGGGAGCCAACAACGGCCATTTTGAAGGGGAACAACTAGTACAAGTTATCCTTACTAAAGTTGGTCTTCTGCTGCCAAAGGTACTGGCGATGATGCCGCCTTGGGCTCCACGGAGACCTCCGTCCTACCGCTCTGCTGGTCTTGATCTCGTTACACCGAAACGGTAACCTTTGCTTGATGCCTCGGTACTCCGCGCCTGCGCTTGCCCCCTTTGCACCAAAGAGGAAACGAGGACACTACGCAGCCTGGCGCCCGCCTGGCGCCCGCCTGGTCTTGATCGTCATGGCTTGCATTATGAGCACCTCGTGAGGTACTCCTGCCTTGATCTCTCCGCCTCCTCGCGAGCCTGCCTAGTGAGGCCGTTCCTGAGGAAGCCTTGCGTCGTCCGCCCTGCGAGGCTTGGCCCCTCGTGAGGGTCTTGAGCTTGGGTTGATGAAGATGGGTCGTACTGGGCCTCCCCTTGAGCCACGCCGCAGGCCACAGGCAGGCAAGTCTAGGGACCCCCGTTCCCAGAACACCGACACATTTCATCAAGTTCTTGAAAATATAGCTAGTGTCGTGCTCTACAAGATATAAGTAAAGCACTAGAGCAACTGTCTATCTCAAAAGATATAAGTGAAGCCCAAAGAGTATTCTTAGAAATTCATGATTAATGTGTGTTCCTCTCAAAAATGTGTGTCCATAAAGGATGATTGTGGCAAACTAAAAATCAAATAAATCAAGGACTCATATAATATACGACGCTCCAAGCAAAACACATATCATGTAGTGAATAAAAATATTGTCTCAAGTAATTTACCGATGGATTGTAGACAAAAGAGGGGATGCCATCCGGGGCACCCCCAAGCTTAGATGCTTGGTTGTCCTTGAATATTACCTTGGGGTTCCATGGGCATCCCCAAGCTTAGAATCTTGCCACTCCTTTTTCTTTAGCCCATCGAAACTTCACCCAAAACATGGAAACTTCACAACACAAAACTCAACAGAAAACTCGTGAGATCCGTTAGATAATAAAGCAAATCACCACTTTTAGGTACAGTTGTAAACTCATTTGAATTTTATATTTGCATTGTCTCTATTGTATTCTAACTTCACCATGGTTTATACCCCCCAATACTACCCATAGATCATCAAAATAAGTGAACAACACAATGAAAAGATAATTTGCCAAAAATAGAACAGTCTGTAGTAATATGGACATCAGCCAAACTTTTGTAACTCCAAAAATAATGAAACATTAGGACAACCTAGGCAATTTGTATATCAATCTTGAGTAAAAAATATCAGAATTTTATAACGCTCCAGTAAATTTAAACAATTCAGCTACTGGACGCAAAAGTTTCTATTTTTTTATAGAATCAAATCAACAATTTTCCAAATGATGCCAAAGAACTTAGTTGGCACAAACACTAATTAAAATACTAAAACACAATCATAATAGAAGTATAACTGTATATTTACTGGAAAACCATAAGAAAAAGCAAAAATAAAAAAACATTTGGTTGCCTCCCAACAAGCGTTATCGTTTTATGTCCCTAGCTAGGCATATTGCATTTATCAAGGTTTTGTCATCTTTGGTATTCAATCCATAAGTGGCCCTCATAATAGATTCATATGGTAACCTAATTTTATTTCTGGGAAAGCGATTCATGCCCTTCCTTAATACAAATTTAAATCTAATGTTTCCTTCTTTCATATCAATAATTGCACCAATCGTTCTAAGGAAAGGTCTACCAAGAATTATGGGGCATGAAGGATTACAATCAATATCAAGCACAATGAAATCTATGGGCACATAATTCCTATTTGCAATAATAAGAATATCATTAATTCTTCCCATATATTTTTTAATAGTGAAATCCACTAAGTGCAAATTTAAAGAACAATCATCAAGTTTATGGAGCCCGACGGCAGTGCCATCGATGAAAGCAAGAGAGGAAGAAGGAAGATGGATGACGACATGGAAACGTGTAGGATCGAAAGTATGTCTAGAGGGGGGTGATTAGACTACCTGACCAAATAAAAATCTATACTTTGCCCAGTTTTAGTTGTGGGCAGAATTTAACTATTAGCACAAGTCAAGCAATCAACCAACACATGCAATTCTAAGAGTATAGAGGTGGAAAGTAAAACATTGCATATGAAGGTAAAAGGAAGGGTTTGGAGAGTGCAAACGCAATGGAGACATGGAGATTTTTCACGTGGTTCCGATAGGTGGTGCTATCGTACGTCCATGTTGATGGAGACTTCAACCCACGAAGGATAACAGTTGCGCGAGTCCATGGAGGGCTCCACCCACGAAGGGTCCACGAAGAAGCAACCCTGTCTATCCCACCATGGCCATCACCCATGAAGGACTTGCCTCACTCGAGTAGATCTTCATGACGTAGGCGATCTCCTTGCCCTTACAAACTTCTTTGTTCAACTCCACAACATGTCGGAGGCTCCCAAGCGACACCTAACCAATATAGGAGACACCACCCCCCAAAAGGTAATAGACGGTGTGTTGATGATGAACTCCTTGCTCTTGTGCTTCGAATGATAGTCTCCCCAACACTCAACTCTCTCTCATAGATTTTGCTATGGTGGAAGAAGGATTTGAGTGGAAAGCAACTCGGGGAAGGCTAGAAATCAAGGTTCAAATGGTTGTAATGGAATCTCTTGATCTCAACACATGAGTAGGTGGTTCTCTCTCAGAAAAATGAATGATGGAAGTGTAGGCATGTTCTGATGCCTCTCTCCATGAATGACGAGGGGGTGGAGGGGTATATATAGCCTCCACACAAAATCCAACCGTTACACACATTTGACTTATCTTTATGGGACCGAATGGTGAAACTCGGTGGCACTGATTAGTTTAAAAATGTGAACGTTACGAATCTCGGTGGACCGACTAGAACAACTCGGTGGGACCGATGTGCTAGGGCTTAGGGCAAACATCATCTCAGTGGCGCCGATTGCATCAACTCGGTGAGACCAAAGTGAAACCATAAGCACTCAGAGAATCTATCAAGCAAACTCAGTGAAATCGATTGCAACATTTCGGCGAGACCAAAATAATTAGAACAAGACACATAGAGTTTTCAAGGCCATCTCGGTGAGAGCAAGATCCGTATCGGTATGACCAAACAGTGAGGGTTTAGGAAGTGGCTATGTCAAATGAACTCGGTGGGTCCGGGTAGGAAATATCGATGGGGCCGAGTTTGGAAATTAGGGTATGGACATATTTGGATGGAGAAACTAGCTGAGGATTTTGGAGCAATACCACTAAGCATTTGAGCAAGTAGACCATTAAGCAACACCTCATCCCCTTTTAATAGTATTGGCTTTCCTATGGACTCAATGCGATCTTGGATCGCTAAAATATAAATGAAGAGTCTTGAGCTTTTGCCAATCTTTATCCTTAGCATTTTGAGGGGTCCACATCTCTAGTCCATGCCATGCCAATCATTGAACATGCTGAAATATTTATCTTGAATGGATATCAGTTCAATGAGCTATATGTTGTTATGAATTACCAAAGCCACCCGGGGATTAGTTGCACTTTCAATCTCCCCCTTTTTGGTAATTGATGAGAACATATAGATCAACGCTTCAAAAAATGATTAAATGAATGAAATACATTCTTGCTTTCAGAAGTATGTGATAAGCAAGAGCTCCCCTTAAATTTGTGCAATATTTAAATTTGCATTTGAATGCAAATGCACAATCGATTAGGATCACTAGTCACTCTTCCATGTCACATACATCTTGGTGGTGCGCACAAAATGATAAGAATGAAATAACATGCACGCATCACCAAAAACGTAAGTGAATGACCATACATAAATGATTGAGAAGATAAGCATGAATCACACTTTAAGCATAGTATGATCAGTCACACAACCAAACATAGTATCTCATGAGCATAAAATAAAAAAGTAGCACGGATCAACTACACAAGTAGCAAAAACTCGAATAAAAATCAAGGGGAAAAAGGCAAGACACACACACACACTCTCTCTCTCAAAGCATATGATCTATACAATTTTCTCCCCCTTTCGCAACAAGTTACCAAAAAGCTTGAAAAGGTATAGAGCTACTCGACTCTCTAGGCACGAGCCTTAGGAGCTCCTGAAGGGGTCTTCTAGCTGGTTGCTCCTGTGTGCATAGATGGCGTTGAGATAGCTGTGCTGCAAATGCCTCTGCTAAAGTCTGCTGCACTGGTGGTGTGGATACTGGGGGTGGCACTGGAGCAGTGGTGGCAGGTGCAAAAAGAGTCGTCCTCGTGTCTGCAACTGGCATAGCTGAAGATCTGGTTCCCCTAGGCACTGACTAAAACTTGTCAGTAGTAGGCATGTCATCTCCATCCTCAACGTCATCTCTTAGCTTATCCACAATAGATTGGATCTTTGTGACCTTGACATCTAAGTTGTATATCTTGTCCTCCACAATCCGCTCTAAGCTCTCCTGGTTCTTGGCTAAGTTGGCCAGACTTCGCTCAATCCTCAGTGTTGCTTCCAGCAGATATGTCATTTAGTCTTGCTTGGATTTGAGATTTGCTATTGGGGCATTTGGTGCAGAAGCTTCCTTTGCTGCCTTTGCTATTGCTGCCCGAGTCTTCTCATGTGACTCAACTGATGTAGGATGTGAAGGGTCCATCACCACTACATTGTCATCGAACTTTGGCTGAAGAGGGAGGCGCTCACAGTCTAGTAGATATGTGTGTACCAACCTTGGAGTTGATAAGCATCTGAATGTGTGGGGCATATCCACAAGTCCTTTTCTGGTCAGCAGCAGTCCTCTTGATGGTCTCAACAATTAAGCTCATAACTTTGAATTTCTGAGGTGGGGAATCAAACAAGTGTAGCAAGTTGATGGAGTGGCCATGGATCATCCTCTCATCTCCAGACTTAGGCAATAGACTGTGCCTCAGAATTGTGTTTGTAGTGGCCAAACTTGCTTGCAAATGATATATTGAGCCAAGTTTGTGTCCCTTAAGATCCTTTGAAGGAATCTCCTTGTACATAATTGCCATTGTGTTGTGGTCCATCTGGGGCTTCCCATAAACATCAACATCATTTTCTTATTCTTTAGGGGCTTTAACTAGAGCAACCCACTAAGAGATCGATGACTGGTACTTGGAACCCTCAGTCATCCATAGAATTCTCCCATCTGGATAGAAATGTGTTGTGGAGTAGAATTGCATGACCATCTCATCATTCCATTTTATCAGCTTTTGTCCAACAAAAGCAACACCAACACCTTCGAAATTCTCATGAACGTGGGGGAAGTAGTCTTCATTTGCATCTATGTACTCCCAGTCCACCCACTTCATATTGCAAACAATGGGCTTCTTATTAAGTAGCACTGCCTCATAGAAATCTTGTTCTTCATGTGTGTGGAAACAAGAATATGCATTTTCACGGAGGGCTCCACCCACAAGGGGTCCACGAAGAAGCAACCTTGTCTATCCCACCATGGCCATCGCCCACGAAGGACTTGCCTCACTTGGGTAGATCTTCACAAAGTAGGCGATCTCCTTGCCATTACAAACTTCTTGGCTCAACTCCACAACATTTCAGAGGCTCCCAAGAAACACCCCAATCTAGGAGACACCACTCTCCAAAAGGTAATAAATAGTGTGTTGATGATGAACTCCTTGCTCTTGTGCTTCAAATGATAGTCTCCCCAACACTCAACTCTTTCTCATAGATTTGGCTATGGTGGCAGAAGGATTTGAGTGGAAGCAACTTGAGGAAGCCTAGAAATCAAGGTTCAAATAGTTGTAATGGAATCTCTTGATCTCAACACATGTTTAGGTGGTTGTCTCTCAGAAAATGAATGATGGAAGTGTAGTCATGTTCTGATGGCTCTCTCCAGAATGAAGAGGGGGTGGAGGGGTATATATAGCCTCCACACAAAATCCAACTGTTACACACATTTGACTCATCTCGGTGGGACTGAATGGTTAAACTCGGTGGTACCGATCAGTTAAAAAATGTGAAAGCTAGGAATCTCGGTGGGACTGACTCGAACAACTCGGTGGGACCGATGTGCTAGGGCTTAGGGCAAACATCATCTCGGTGGCGCCAATTGCATCAATTCGATGAGACCGAAGTGAAACAATAAGCACTCCGAGAATCTTCTAAGCAAACTCGGTGAGACCGATTGCAACATTTCGGTGAGACTGAAATAATTACAACAAAACACAGGGAGTTTGCAAGGCCATCTCCGTGAGACCGAGATCCAGATCGGTGTGACGGAACGGTTAGGGTTTAGGTTGTGGTTATGTCAAATGAACTCGGTGGGTCCGGGTAGGAAATAGCGATGGGGCCAAGTTTGGAAATTAGGGTATGGACATATTTGGATGGAGAATGTGGCTGAGGGTTTTGGAGCAATATCACTAAGCATTTCAGCAAGTAGACCATTAAGCAACACCTCATCCCCTTTTGATAATATTGGCTTTCCTACGGACTCAATGTGATCTTGGATCACTAAAACATAAATGAAGCGTCTTGAGCTTTTGCCAATCTTTATCCTTAGAATTTTGAGTGGTCCACATATCTAGTTCATGCCATGCCAATCATTGAATATCCTGAAATATTTATCTTGAATGGATATTAGTTCAATGAGCTATATGTTGTTATGAATTACCAAAACCACCCGGGTATTAGTTGCAGTTTCAGAACGCTAGCACCCAAATCACATAAAGCATTGCACTCATAACCTTCAATCTTAATTTTAATAATAGGTTCCCATTAATCATATAACTTTCGAGGCATTGAAACTTCCAACTCAAGTTTTTCTTCAAAATATTTCATCATGGCATCAACGATATGTTTAGTAAAAGCCTTATTTTTATCATAAGCATGAGGTGAATTAAGCATAGATTGCAACAAGGAAATACACTCAATCAAGGAACAATTATAATAACTAAATTCCCTTTAATCCAAAGGAGTGGGAGCATCACTAGTTAAAGTTTTAACCTCGCCAAACCTACTTTTATCAATTTTTCATAGATCTTCACCCTCCAATTTGTTGGGACACCTTATAGCTGAAGTTGACTCCTCTCTAGTCCCTTGTTTATGTTTTATATTAGCAAACAAATATTAAATAGGAGACACACAAATCACTTTAATATCTTCATCATGATTATTGCAAGAACTAGAAGAACATACTTTTTCTAGCTTTTCTCTCTTAACTCGCATTCTAGCGGTTCTCTCCCTACTTTCATTAATGAAATTTGAATAGATTTCAGAGACTCATTAATATCAAGATTGGGTGGCATAGATCTAATCTTAAGGGGAATCAATCTCATGAGAAACTCTATCAACGTTTCTAGCCACATCATCAAAGTTAAGCAATTTTTCTTCTATCATGGCACTGAATACCTTTTGAGAGTTAATAAAATATTGTACATTATTCTCAAGATCAGTAGGTATATTATTATAATTTCCATAAAATTGTTGTGGGAATTACCATAATTATTAGAGGAATTACTAGGGAAGGCCTACGGTTAAAATTGCTTCTATAAGTGTTATTACCAAAATTGTTCCTACGAACAAAATTCACATCCATAGATTCATTATTATTTTTAATCAAAGTAGACAAAGGCATATCATTAGGATCAATAGGATCACTCTTGCTAGCAATCAATTCCATAAGTTCATCCATCTTTCCACTCAAAGTATTAATTTATTCAATAGCATGCACTTTTTTATTATTAGAAGATCTTTCGGTATGCCATTGAGAGTAATTTGCCATAATATTATCTAGGAGTTTAGTATCTTATCATAATGTGATTTCCAAAAAATTACCACACACAACGGAATTTAAAAGATTTGCAAAATTTAATCCAGCACATTTTTTTTGGTATGATCATCCATAGACTAAAACCATGAGTACATCAATTTCTTATCATTAAATTCATCCTCTCCCATGATTGTGCAACATGATCATGATCAAGTTGCCTAATATTCATTATATCATTCCTAAGAGAGATGATCTTAGTAGAAGGAAAATACTTGGAAATAAAAGCATCATTACACTTATTCCATGAATTTATACTATTTTTAGGCAAGGATGAAAACCAAGTTTTAGCACGATCTTGTAGTGAGAATGGAAATAAATTCAATTTGACAAATCATTATCCACATCTTTTTTCTTTCGCATATCAAACAATTCAACAAAAGTATTAAGATGAGATGCAACATCTTCATTAGGACTACCAGAAAATTCTTCTTTCATAACAAGATTCAACAAAGCGGCATTAATTTCATAATATTTCGCACTAGTGGCGGCAGTAATCGGAGTACTAATAAAATCAATATTATTAGTGTTGGAAAAAATCACACAACTTAGTATTTTCTTGAGACATAGGGACAAAGCAAGCAATCTAGCACACAAGCAAACAAAAAACAAACGAAAAGGCAAAAGGAAAGAAGACAAATAAAAAGGAAAATATTTTTGTATTTTTTTGAAAATGTTTTAGAAGTGGGGGAGAGGAAAACGAGGGCGAATGGAAAATAATGTAAGTGCAAGAGATGATAATTTATGGTGGGTACTTGGTAGGCTTATGTTGGGGATATAACCCCACGGCGAGGCCCGCCCTAATTGGGCCAGATTAGGCTGTTGGCGACTTACAAAGGAGGCCTTAGACAATCCTAAGATGCCAAGACATGGGACCCGGAGGGCGACTTACGTGGTGAACCGGACGTGGCCTAAGCCCAGAAGATGGTGCGAGACCCGACGGTGTAAGCCTCCCAATGATCACTCGCCTGGCAAGGCAGGGCGACTTAGAACCAGGGTCGGTCATGAAGTATGACCCGACCAGGACTCTTGTAAGCCCAGGGCCTCGACCTGTGTATGTAAAGGCGAGACCCTGCGGCGGGTAAAGTTAAGTTATAATCGATCGATACCTAGGTTAAGTGACTCCCTTGTAATCGATACTCAAGTAATAGCAACAAGAGCAGGAGTAGGCTTTTACCTCCGTCGTGAGGGGTCGAACCTGGGTAAACTTGTGTCCTCCGTCCCGCTCAACCCCTTTAAGCTAATTATTGTAGCCATGGCCTCGCACCCAAGTCCTTTCACGAGGGCATCTGCCATGTTAAAACCACGACAGTTGGTGCCCACCGTGGGGCTAGCGCACAGTGGTTTCGAGTCCTTGAAGGGATCTTTCCTAGGGATCGAGGGATACGCCGTTAGTAGGATGACCAAGAGTCACCGTGGCAAGCTCTAGATCGACGACGACAACTGGGGCTCTGAGGCTGACTCAATCGAGTACGGGTACCGGGTCCCATTCAGCGGAATTCATGTATTCATCAGAAATATTGGTGGATCTGAGCCTGAGCCGGACACCTCCATCGACATCATTGAGTCGACTCGGTGCATGCAACTCACGCGAGTTCAACCCGGTCGGAAGAGTGTGTTTGTCGGTTTCACACATGCCACGGATCTTGCGGAGGATTCTGTATCTGGAGGAGAGACTCTCATCTACTCAGGTGATGAGTCCTAGACCGGAGAGACAGAGTCAATTTACCAGCTTCAAGATAGCAGGCTTGGGGACTATTTTGATGGCGACATTATTCCGGACCCCTATGAGCCGCTTTGTAGGGCTGCTATTTATATGGCTGTCACAAGGCCGGTTCTCAATTCTTCAACAACGGCAGCTATGATGTCTAGTTCGGCGGCTGCGGCGTCCGGTGCTGGTGGCTCAGGGAGGCCGCCGGCTCAGGTTTTGTCAGATCTCTTGGGAACTTTGACGACCTTGTTAGCAACAGAGGTTACTACGATGAATCAAGCAGAGCATAATGCGGAAGTTGCAAAGGTACGAGATGAGGTAGCCAAAGCCCAGGAGGATCTTAATGCAGAGAATGTTAGGATGGCAACGGAATGGGCCCAGATGGAGGCAGAGCCATAGCTTATAAGGGCGAAGGCTTTTAGTCTGGATCAGAACGCGTCCAATGTTGTTATTTGAAGGAGACACCAAACCCATCTGCCTTTGGAGTTTGAGGCACGGAACCTTTTTAACACGCCGGGAGCAGGACCAAGTGATCCGCCAGGTACAACCCAAGCTGCAGAGGCGTCAGGGAGTAGGGCAGCGACTCAGCCTCGACTGCCAGACCCGCATGCTACTTCTTGAGCTTGCGTTGGTTTTCACTTGAAGAGGAAATGCTGACGCGGCAAAGTAGAGATAAGTATTTACCTTAGTTAGAGAACCAAGTATCAATGCAGTGGGAGACAACGCACAAGCCACTAATACTTGCACAAACAATAAAACAACTTGCACCCAACGTGATAAAGTGGTTGTCAATCCCCTCATGGTCACTTGCAAAAGTGAGATCTGATAGAGATAGATAAACAAAAGGTGAAATATTTTTACGTTTACTGGTTTACAGATCTGAAATTAAAAGATTGCAAAATAGTAGATCGGAAACTAATATGATGGAAAATAGTAGATTGGAAACTAATTTGATGGAAAATAGACTTGGGGGCCATAGGTTTCACTAGAGGCTTCTCTCATGAAGGCAAATAATATGGTGGGTGAACAAAATACTGTCGAGCAATTGATAGAAAAGTGAAAAGTTATTACATTATCCAAGGCAATGATTATGAAATATAGGCATCACGTCCGTCTCAAGTAGAACGACTCCTGCCTGCATCTACTACTATTACTCCACACATCGATCGACTCCTGCCTGCATCTAGAGTATTAAGTTCATGAAGATCAGAGTAACGCTTTAAGTAAGATGACAAGTTGTAGAGGAATAAACTCAAGCAATATGATGTAAACCCCATCTCTTTATCCTCGATGGCAACAATTCAATACGTGCCTTGCTGCCCCTACTGTCACTAGGAAAGGACACCGCAAGATTGAACCCAAAGCTAAGCACTTCTCCCATTGCAAGAAAAACCAATCTAGTTGGCCAAACTAAACCGATAGTTCAAACAAAATTGCAAAGATATCAGATCATGCATATAAGAATTCAGAGAAGATTCAAATAATATTCATAGATAAACAGATCATAAATCCACAATTCATCGGATGTCGACAAACACATCGCAAAAGAAGGTTACATTAGATAGATCTCCAAGAACATCGAAGAGAAGATGGTATTGAGAATCAAAGAGAGAGAATAAGCCATCTAGCTACTAGCTACGGACCCGTTTGTCTGTGGTAAACTACTCACGCTTCATCGAAAGAGTAATAGAGTTGATGTGGAAGCCCTCCATGATCGAATTCCCCTCCGGCAGGATGCCGGAAAAGGCCCCTAGATGGGATCTCACGGGAACAGAAGGTTGCGGCAGTAGAAAGTGTTTTCGTTGATGCCTCTGGTGGTTTGGAAATGTATGTGAATATATAGGACGAAGAATTAGGTCAGGGGGTGTTGGAGTAGGCCACAAGGAAGGGGCGCGCCCTACCCCTTGGGCACGCCCTTGTGGTTTGTCGTCTACTCCAAGGTCTTCTGACTTCGAGTCCAAGTCCAACAGGTGCCTTCTGGTCCAAGAAAAATTATCGCGAAGATTTTATTCTGTTTGGACTCCGTTGCGTATTCCTTTTCTGCGAGGCTCATAAACAAGGAAAAAACAGAAACTGGCACTGGGCTCTAGGTTAATAGGTTAATCCCAAAAATAATGTAAAATAGCATATTAATGCACATAAAACATCCAAAACAAATAATATAATAGCATGGAACAATGAAAAATTATAGATACGTTTGAGACGTATCAAGCATCCCCAAGCTTAATTCCTTCTCGTCCTCGAGTAGGTAAATGATAAAAATAGAATTTTTGATGTGGAATGCTACCTAACATATTTATCCATGTAATTTTCTTTATTGTGGCATGATGGTTCATATCCATAAGATTCAAAACAAAAATTTAATATTGACGTAAAAATGATAATACTTGAAGCATACTAATAGAGCAATCGTGTCTTCTCAAAAATTACATGGCCAAAGAAAGCTATCCCTACAAAATGATATAGTCTGGATATGCTCCATCTTCATCACACAAAATATTCAAATCATGCACAACCGCGATGAAAATCCAAGCAATTGTTTCATACTTATGATGTTCTCAAACCTTTTCAACTTTCGCGCAATACATGAGCGTGAGCCATGGACATAATACTATATGTGGAATAGAATATGGTGGTTGTGGAGAAGACAAATAAAAAGGAGATACTCTCACATCAAATTGGTGTATCAACAGGCTATGGAGATGCCCATCAATAGATATCAATGTGAGTGAGTAGGGATTGCCATGCAACAGATGCACTAGACCAATAAGTTTATGAAAGCTCAAAAAAATAAGTGGGTGTGCATCCAACTTGCTTTCTCATGAAGACCTAGGGCATTTGAGGAAGCCCATCATTGGAATATACAAGCCAAGTTCTATAATGAAAATATCCCACTAGTATATGAAAGTGACAAAATAGGAGACTCTCTATCATGTAGATCATGGTGCTACTTTGAAGCACAAGTGTAGAAAAAGGATAGTAACATTCCCCCTCCTCTATTTTTCTCTCATTTTTTTCAATGGCTTCTTTGGCCTCCTTTTTTATTTAGGCTTCATTGGCCTCTCTTTTTTTCTCACATGGGACAATGTTGTAATAATGATGATCATCACACTTTTATTTACTTACAACTCAAGAATTACAACTCGGTACATAGAACAAAATATGACTCTATATGAATGCCTCCGGTGGTGTACTGGGATGTGCAATGACTCAAGAGTGACATGTATGAAAATTATGAACGGTGGCTTTGCCACAAATACTATGTAAACTACATGATCATGCAAAGCAATATGATAATGATGAAGCGTGTCATAATAAACGGAATGGTGGAAAGTTGCATGGCAATATATCTCGAAATTTTTATGGAAATGCCATAATACGTAGGTATGGTAGCTGTTTTGAGGAAGATATATGGTGGGCATATGGTATCGGCGAGGGTTGCACGGTACAAGAGAGACTAGCAGTGGTGGAAGGGCGGGAGTGCGTATAATCCATGGACTGAACATTAGTCATAAAGAACTCACATACTTATTGCAAAAATCTATTAGCTATCGAAACAAAGTACTACTTGCAAGCTCCTAGGTGGATAGCATGGTAGGAAAAGACCATCGCTCGTCCCCGACCGCCACTCATCAGGAAGACAATCAATAAATAAATCATGCTCCAACTTTGTTACATAACGGTTCACCATACGTGCATGCTACGGGAATCACAAACCTCAACACAACTATTTCTACAATACACAATTACTCACTAGCATGACTCTAATATCACCTTCCTCATATCTCAAAACAATCATAAGGAATCAAACTTCTCATAGTATTCAATGCACTTTATATGAAAGTTTTTATTATATCCCTCTTGGATGCCTATCATATTAGGACTAAATTTATAACCAAAACAAATTACCACGTTGTTTAGAGAAACTCTCAAAATAATAGAAGTGAATAATGAGATTTAAATAATTTCTACAAAATAAGGCCACCGCCGTGCTCTAAAAAGTTATAAGTGAAGCACTAGAGCAAAATTGCCTAGCTCAAAAGATATAAGTGAAGCACATAGAGCATTTTAATAAATCACGATTCATGTGTCTCCCTCTCAAAAGGTGTGTACAGCAAGGATGATTGTGGAAAACTAAAAAGTAAAGACTCATATCATACAAGACGCTCCACGCAAAACACATATCATGTGGTGAATAAAAATATAGCCTCAAGTAAAGTTACCGATAGACGAAGACGAAATAGGGGATGCTCTTGGTTGTCCTTTAGTATTACCTTGGGGTGCCTTGAGAATCCCCAAGCTTAGGCTCTTGCCACTCCTTATTCCATAGTCCATCAAATCCTTACCCAAAACTTGAAAACTTCACAACACAAAACTCAACAGAAAATCTTATGAGACCCATTAGTATAAGAAAATAAATCACCACTTTTGGTACTGTTGTGAACTAATTCTTTATTTATATTGGTATAATATCTATTGTATTCCAATTTTTCCATGGTTCATACCCCCCGATACTACCCATAGTTTCATCAAAATAAGCAAACAACACATAGAAAACAGAATCTATCAAAAACAGAATAGTTGTAGCAATCTAGAAACTTCAAATACTTATGTAATTCCAAAAATTCTAAAGAATTAGGAAAACCTGGGCAATTTGTGTACCAATCTTGTGAAAAAAGAACCAGATCAAAATCTGCTTCTGTAAAAATTGAAAATTATTTTCTTGGGCACAAAAGTTTCTATTTTTCAGCAAGGTCAAAACAACTATCACCATAAGCCATCCCAAAGGTCTTACTTGGCACAAACACTAATTAAAACACAAAAACACATCTAACAAGAGTCTAGATGATTTATTTATTGCAAAATAGAACCAAAAAGAAAAGAAAAATAAAATTGGGTTGCCTCCCAACAAGCGCTATTGTTTAACGCCCTTAGCTAGGCATAAAAACACAAATAGATCTAGTTTTGTCATCTTTGGTATGCAGTCCATAAGTAGCTCACATAATAGATTCATATGACAACTTAATTTTCTTTCGATGAAAGTGTTCCATTCCATTCCTTAACTTAAATTGAAATCTAATGTTTTCGTCTTGCACATCAATAATTGCACCAATCGTTCTAAGGAAAGGTCTACCAAGAATAATAGGACATGTAGGATTGCAATCTATGTCAAGAACAATGAAATCTATGGGCTAATAATTCCTATTTGCAACAATAAGAACATCATCAATCCTTCCCATAGGTTTCGTAATAGTGGAATCCACAAGATGCAAATTTAAGGAACAATCATCAAATTCACGGGAACCTAGCACATCACATAAAGTTTTTGTAATCGTGGAAAGGCTAGCACCCAAATCACACAAAGCATGGCACTCACAATCTTTAATCTTAATCTCAATAGTAGGTTCCCACTCATCATAAAGTTTTCTAGGGATAGAAACTTCCAATTCAAGCTTTTCTTCAAAAGATTGCATCGTAACATCAATGATATGTTTAGTAAAAGCTTTCTTTTGATTATAAAGTTTTGACCTCTTCAATCCCACTTTTATCAATTTTTGCATTAAGATCTAAAAACTCTGAATCATTGGGATGCCTTTTAACTAAAGTTGACTCATCTCCAGTCCCTTATTTATCAAGATTTACATTGTAAAACAAAGATTCAATAGGAGTCACATCAATCACCTTAAGATCATCATCATTATTTTCACGAAAACTAGAAGAACACACTTTTACGAACCAATCTCGTTTAGCACGCATCTTAGCGGTTCTTTCTTTGCACTCATAAATGGAGATCCTCATAGCCTTTAGATATTCATTGATATCATGCTTGGGTGGAATAGATCTAATTTTCAGAGAATCAACGTCAAGAGAAATTCTATCCACATTCATAGCCAAATCATCAATCGTAAGCAAGTTTTCTGCAAGCAAGGCATTAATATTCTTTTGCGAACTCATAAATTATTTAACGGTATTCTAAAAATCAGAGGAAATCTTATTATAATTTCCATAAGAATTGTTGTAGGAATTACCATAATTATTAGAGGAATTGCTAGGAAACAGCCTAGGATTAAAATTGCCTCTATACGCATTATTACCAAAATTGTTCCTACCAACAAAATTCACATCCATAGATTCATTACTATTTTCAATCAAAGTAGACAAAATCATATCATTAGGATCAACATAAGCACGCTTTCTAGAAAATAATTTCATAAGCTCATCCATCTTTCCACTGAAAACATTAATTTCTTCAATCGCATGCACTTTTTTACTAGTGGAAGATCTTTCGGTATGCCATTGAGAATAGTTAACCATAATATTATCTAGGAGTTTAGTAGCTTCTCCTAAAGTAATTTCCACAAAAGTTCCTCCCGTGGCCGAATCTAAAAGATTTCTAGAAGGAAAATTCAATCCGGCATAAAAAAATTGTATGATCATCCATAGATTTAAACCATGAGTAGGGCAATTTTGTAACATCACTTTCATCCTCTCCCAAGATTGTGCAACATGTTCATGATCAAGTTGCTTAAAACTCATAATCTCGTTCCCAAGGGAGATGGTCTTAGCGGGAGGAAAATACTTGGAAATAAAAGCATCTTTACACTTGTTCCATGAATCAATACTAGTTTTAGGTAAAGATGAAAACCAAGTTTTACCATGATCTCGAAGTGAGAATGGAAATAGCTTAAATTTAAGGATATCATTATCCACATCTTTCTTGTTTTGCATATCACACAAATCAACGAAATTGTTTAAATGGGATGCGGCAACTTCACTAGGAAGGCCAGAAAATTGATCTTTCATAACAAGATTTAGCAAAGCGACATTAATTTCACAAGATTCCGCACTACTGGCGGGAGCAATCGGAGTACTAATAAAATCATTATTATTGGTATTGGAAAAATCACACAATTTGGGATTCTCTTGAGTCATCATGGCAAAGCAAGCAATCTAGCACATGAGCATCCAAAAAGCAAATGAAAAGCCGAACGGAAGAAGGGCGAATCTTATAAAAAATAGTTTTTGAAGTGGGGGAGAGGAAAACGAGAGGCAAATGGCAAATAATGTAATGCAAGAGATGAGATTTTTATGATGGGTACTTGGTATGTCTTGTCTTGGCGTAGATCTCCCCGACAACGGCACCAGAAATTCTTCCTGCTACTTCTTGAGCTTGCGTTGGTTTTTCCCTTGAAGAGGAAAGGGTGATGCAGCAAAGTAGAGATAAGTACTTCCCTCAGTTAGAGAACCAAGGTACCAATCCAGTAGGAGACAACGCACAAGCCACCAATACCTACACAAACAATCAAACAACTTGAACCCAACACGATAAAGGGGTTGTCAATCCCTTCACGGTCACTTGCAAAAGTGAGATCTGATAGAGATAGATAAACAAAAGGTGAAATATTTTTAGGTTTTTTGGCTTAAGATCTAAAAGTAAAAGATTGCAAAATAGTAGATTGAAAACTAATATGATGGAAAATAGTAGATTGGAAACTAATATGATGGAAAATAGACCCAGGGGTCACCAGTTTCACTAGAGGCTTCTCTCATGAAGGCAAATAATACGGCGGGTGAACAAATTACTATCGAGCAATTGATAGAAAATCGCAAAGTTATGACGATATCCTGGCTACATCTACTACTATTACTCCACACATCGACCGACTCCTGGCTGCATCTAGAGTATTAAGTTCATGAAGAATAGAGTAACGCCTTAAGTAAGATGACATGATGTAGAGGAATAAACTCAAGCAATGTGAAGTAAAGCCTATCTTTTTATCCTCGATGGCAGCAATTCAATACGTGCCTTGCTGCCCCTACTGTCACTGGGAAAGGACACCGCAAGATTTAACCCAAAGCTAAGCACTTCTCCCATTGCCAGAAAGACCAATCTAGTTGGCCAAACTAAACCGATAGTTTGAAGAGAATTAAAAAGATAGAAAATCATGCATATAAGAGTTCAGAGAAGATTCAAATAATATTCATAGATAAACAGATCATAAATCCACAATTCATCGGATCTTGACAAACACACTACAAAAGAAGATTACATCGGATAGATCTCCAAGAACATCGAGGAGAACATGGTACTGAGAATCAAAGAGAGAGAGAGAGAGAGAGAGAAGAAGCCATCTAGATACTAGCTACGGACTCGTAGGTCTGTGGTAAACTACTCATGCTTCATCGGAAGGGTAATAGAGTTGATGTAGAAGCTCTCCGTGACCGAATCCCCCTTTGGCAGGATGCTGGAAAAGGCCCCTAGATGGGATCTCACGGGAACATAAGGTTGCAGCGTTGGAAAAGTGTTTACGCGGATGCCTCTGGTGGTTTGGGAATATATGTGAATATATAGGACGAAGAATTAGGCCAGGGGGTGTTGGAGTAGGCCACAAGGCAGGGGGCGTGCCCTACCCCTTGGGCGCGCCCTTGTGGCTTGTTGTCTACTCCAAAGTCTTCTGACTTGGAGTCCAAGTCCAACAGGTGTCTTATGGTCCAAGAAAAATCATTGCGAAGGTTTTATTCCATTTGGAATCCGATTGGTATTCCTTCTGTCCGTGAGCTCGGCTTCTTCCTCGCTCCTGTCCTCTTCTCCCTCTCGTCCAGGAGCGTTGCTCGTCTTCGTGACCCTCTGGCGCTCGTCCGCTTCACCCTCGTCGGCTTCCCGTGTCTCCTAGTGATCTTTGGCCACGCCTGCCGACGCTGCGCCCATCGTCGGCGCACGGACACGTCACCTGCCGCGTGCCACCTCGCCCCTCCCTCTCAAGCTCTACCCCGCGGCTATAAGTAGCGCCCCCGTTTGGGACCGTTTTTGTTTTGCCACGACGATGGCCGTTGGTGTCTTTGGTAGGCACGGGGCCACCCAGGACTGAACCCCAAGGAGTTGTTGGTCGGAGTGGCCGTGAGAGTGTCATCGCAGTAGGACGGTTTTGTCAGAACGCCGTTGGTCCACCTGAATGGGAGTGCAAGGCCATGGGTTCTGTGGTGTGGGTACAGTGTGCTAGCTCTGCAAAGTGTATTCAATCTATCGATAGCCACGTCCTCGATCATGGGCACAAGTTCGTAGTAGGTCACACTATCAGGTCTTGGTCAAAATGGTGGATAAACCTGAAATAACTAAGTTGATAAATAATGTGTAATAAATAATGTGATGACTTGGACTATGAGGCAGTCGTGAATAATCACGATGATGTGTTGATATTATCACGAGACGAGGTCTCAGTGAGTGTTGAACCAAGTGTGGTTCCGTTTGTGATCCGTGAGTGATCACCATTGGGTTACAAGGTAACCCGTTGAACCGAGTATGGTTCCATTTGTGATCCGTGAATGATCACCGTTTGGTTGCGAGGCAACTCAGTGCACAAGTATGGTTGCATTGCATGAGAAATATGTTGTTACTTGCATTTAAAGAACCATGGTAGAACAGGAGATTGTTGCATAAAGTTAACATGTTATGTCTGCATTGGATATGATTGGTAGTTTGTTTTCAGTATAGTTTCATGATGCCATGCCATGTTTTGACTGAACTTATGCCATGTTTAGATTACGTCATGTTATGATCGAAATGCTATCCTATGTTTGTTGTTGCCATGCTAGAAGTAAAATTGATATACCATACTATTGCCATGCTAGTAGATGCCATGATGTTGTTCATGCTTATTTTGATCCACGTCTCTAGTTTATATCATGACATGCTTAGTTTCTGCTATGAGGTAGGTTGTTGCAGACGCTTGGTTCTTGCTTTGTCATTTGCTTGTTTGGATGCTATGTATTTGGTTTTCTTGCAAGTACATTCAATTTACTGACCTGGCGTGTCATGCCAGTTTTGTAGGTCGTGCCCAAATTGTTCGCTTGTTCCGTCGTGCTTGACCGTAATCTTGCCAGTCCTTTGAGTTGTGGAGCCCAGCTAGAGTGAGATGCTGCCAAACCAAGACTTCCGCCACCAATTAAACAAACTTCCGCTACATGGGCTTCGGGTAACCAAATATGAACTGGTACCATAGGCACTTTGACGGCAAAAGAGGCGAAAAAAGCAATCCATAGAAGGATTTGGCGCCGCTCACTAAATTCAGTCCATGTAAATAGCCTTAGGGCTATGCCAGAAGATTGTATTCATCAATGATGTAATCATATACACATGTATGTGATGAATATTCTTGTACCTGGAATGCTGTATCATGGACCTGTCGTGCGTCAGGTGTTATCCTGGGCTAACGTGCGAAGGCCCCCTGCTCCATTGGATCAGGGTGCCACATTCTATCAGCTCATGGGCAGAGTTGATGGCGCGTTTCATCAAAAACTTCCAAGGGACATGCAAGCAGCATCTGACAATTGTTGATCTGGATCACTATGTGTAGCACGAGGATGAGTCGGCCCACCATTGGGTCCGGAGGGTCTCTGCTATTATTCACTCGTCTGACAATATTGCGGCGAATCAGGCAGTTTTGATCTTAGAGAAGAACTTCCACGTTGTTCCCCTTAAGCAAAAGCTTGGGCGGCTTAAGCGTTATTGTAACGACATGGGTGAGCTCATGGCGGCTCTTATTAAGTATAAAGATTCTGATAACACAAAAGAACCAAGATCTGATGAAGGGAAATACAACAAGGGCAAGAAGAATGGCAATGGTAAGGGTCAGCAGCAGAACACGGCTGGTCATAATGGTAACAACCAAGGAAACAGTGGTAAGCGCAGACACCCCAACGGCGGGTCAGATCTAGTGGCTAACACCAAGACTAGGTACAAGAACCAGCGAAGCAACGGTAATTGTAAGCCGCCTTATGGTGGTGCAAAGCCTTTTAATCTTGAAACAACGCTTAATGACCCGTGCCCGAAGCATAGTCTTCCCAAAAAACCATCCACTCATGCGAGGAAGGAGTGTTGGGTTATGGAGAGTTCAGGAATTACAACCTTAGTTAGAATCATGTCAATAATAATGGGCCGCCCGACGGGTCAAGATCCGGCTCTCAAGGGTCCGGCTTTGGCGGTGATGGCTCAAATTCTAGTTATCATGGTCAAGGTAACCATGGTGGTCATAATCAGTAGTCTGGTCAGGGTAACCAACAACAAGGCAATCAGTCAGGGTATCAAATTAATCCAAAGTAGCTCAATGGTGGTCAATACCATGTTTTTACTACAAGTCTTGCAAACGGGATCAGAAGGTTCATAAGCGGGCGGTTCATATAGTAGAGCCGGCTGTGCCGCAATATTTGAGATTGTCTAAGTAAACGATATCATGGAGCAGGGTGGATCACCCGCCATGGGTTGACAACCCGGGTCACTTATCCCTTGTGGTGGCCCCTCAGGTTGGTGGCTATAAATTCACTAAGGTGCTCATGGATGGTGGCAGTAGTATCAACATCTTGCATTATGAAAATTTTCGCCGGATGAATTTGACTGATAAGGATCTCTAGCCATCTTCCACAGTTTCCATCATGTGGTGCCTGCTAAGTCGGCATATCCTGTGGGAAAAATTTCCCTGGAAGTAGCCTTTGGTGATGACTATGATTACAGAGAAGAGAAGTTGTGGTTTGAAGTGGTCAAAATCAAGAGTCTGTTTCATGATTTATTCAGACGACCAGGTTATGCTAAGTTCATGGCTCGCCCTTGTTATGTTTATCTGCAGCTCAATATGCCAGGGCAAAAGGGGACAATTATGGTTCATGGTGATCGGAAAATCACTTTAGAATGCGAGGGAGGTGATTCTACTTACGCAGAGTTAGCTTGTGCTGCTGAGGAGCTTAAGTTTTATAAGGACAATGTTGACCCGGCTGATATGACCCCTCTAAAGAAGCCCAAGCTACTTCTTGAGCTTGCGTTGGTTTTTCCCTTGAAGCAGAAAGGGTGATGCAGTAAAGTAGAGATAAGTATTTCCCTCAGTTAGAGAACCAAGGTATCAATCCAGTAGGAGACAACGCACAAATCACCAATACATGCACAAACAATCAACCAACTTGCACCCGACGAGATAAAGGGGTTGTCAATCCCTTCACGGTTATTTACAAAAGTGAGATCTAATAGAGATAGATGAAACTAAAAAAGATAAAGTAAATATTTTTGGTATTTTTGGTTTATAGATCGGAAAGTAAAAGATTGCAAAATAGTAGATCGGAAATTTATATGATGGAAAATAGACCCCGGGGCCATAGGTTTCACACGTGGCTTATCTCAAGATAGCAAATAAAACAGTGGGTGAACAAATTACTGTCGAGCAATTGATAGAAAAGCGCAAAGTTATGATGATATCGAAGGCAATGATTATGAAATATAGGCACCATGTACGTGTCAAGTAGAGCGACTCCTGCCTGCATCTACTACTATCACTCCACACATATACCGACTCCTTCCTGCATCTAGAGTATTAAGGTCATGAAGAACAGAGTAACACATAAAGTAAGATGACATGATGTAGAGGAATAAACTCAAGAAATATGATATAAACCCCATCTTTTTTATCCTCGATGTCAACAATACAATACGTCCCTTGCTGCCCCTACTGTCACTGGGAAAGGACATTGCAAGATTGAACCCAAAGCTAAGCACTTCTCCATTGCAAGAAAAACCAATCTAGTTGGCCAAACTAAACCAATAGTTCGAAGAGAATTACAAAGATATCGAATCATGCATATAAGAATTCAGAGAAGATTCAAATAATATTCATAGATAAGCTGATCATAAATCCACAATTCATCGGATCTCGACAACCACACTGCAAAAGAAGGTTACATCAGATAGATGTCCAAGAACATCGAGGAGAACATGGTATTGAGAATGAAAGAGAGAGAAGAAGCCATCTAGCTACTAGCTATGGACCCATAGGTTTGAGGCAAACTACTCGCGCTTCATCGGAAGGGCAACAAATTTGATGTAGAAGCCCTCCGTGATCGAATCCCCCTCCGGCAAGATGCCGGAAAAGGCCTCTAGATGGGATATCACATGAACAGAAGGTTGCGATGCTGGAAAAGTGTTTTTGTGGATGCTTCTGGTGGTTGGGGGATATATGGGTATATATAGGACGAAGAATTAGGTCAGGGGAGTCACGAGGGGCCCACAAGGCAGGGGGCGCACCCTACACCCCAGGGCGCACCCTCCCCCCTTGCGGCCGCCTCGTGGCTCTTCCGACTTGAACTCCAAGTCTCCTGGGTGTCTTCTGGTCCAAGAAAAATCATCACGAAGGTTTTATTCTGTTTGGACTCTGTTTGGTATTCCTTCTCTCCGAAGCTCAAAACAAGGAAAAAACAGAAACTGGCACTATAGGTTAATAGGTCAGTCCCAAAAATAATATAAACAACATACTAATGCATATAGAACATCCAAAACAGATAATATAATAGAACGGAACAATCAAAAATTATAGATACGTTGGAGACGTATCATCCCACCACTGAGCAAGACCCTCTGTTGAAGTTTAAGTCGGCTGACGATACCAAGCAGGTGGATTTTGTCTCTAATGACTCATCTCAGCAATTCACACTGGGGGCCAATATGGATCCCAAATAGGAAAGTGCGCTCATTGAGTTCACCCGTGAGAATTGGGACATCTTTGCATGGAAACCTTCTGACATGCCGGGTGTACCGGGAGAATTCGCTGAGCACAAACTTAATATGGATCCAAAGTTTAAGCCGATCAAACAGTTCCTTCGTCGTTTCAATGAGGAGCGTCGTAAAGCTATTGGAGAAGAGGTGGCTCGGCTCTTGGCTACTGGGTTTACAGTGGAAGTTTTTCACCCTGAGTGTTTGGCTAAAACTGTGCTTGTACTTAAGAAAAATGGCACGTGACGTATGTGTGTTGACTATACAGATCTTAATAAGGTGTCCAACTAATTCGTTTGCTCTCCCGTGTATCAGCAAATCACTGATGCAACAGCGGGTTGTGAGAGTTTATGCTTCCTGGATGCTTATTCTAGTTATCATCAAATCAAGATGGCAGTCAAAGACCAAGAGAAGACATCTTTTATCACACCTATTGGGGCTTTCTACTATGTTTCTATGCCTTTTGAGCTCAAGAGTGCTCAAGCGACTTATCAGCGTCGTGTTCAAAACTGTTTTCACAGTCGGATTGGGCGCAACGTTCATGCTTCATGATTTAAAGGAAACCTTTGATAATATCTGGGTTTACAAAATGATGCTTAACCCGACAAAGTGCGTCTTTGGTGTGCCTGCAGGCAAGCTCCTGGGATTTCTGGTCTCAGAGTGAGGTATTGAAGCTAACCCGGAAAATATAAAGGCCATCACTTCACTTTCTAAGCCGGCATGTGTCAATGACGTTCAACACTTGGCGGGTCGCATTGCAGCTCTAAGCCAGTTCATAAGCCACCTGGGAGAGAACGCAATTTCCCTATATCAGATGTTTAAGAAGACATATCTGGAGTGATGCTACCAATGAGGCGCTTGAGGCGCGCAAGAAATAGTTAGCTGAGCCGCCCCTCCTCGCTACTCCCATTGAAAAAGATCCTTTGCTCCTGTACATGGCAGCTAATAGTAAGGTAGTCAGCGTAGCAATTGTTGTGGAGCGGAAGGAGGCGGGTAATGAGTACCCAATTCAGCGGCCGGCTTATTATGTTAGTGAGGTATTGACTAAGTCCAAGCAAAGTTATCCATATTGGCAGAAACTGGTGTTTGGGGTCTTTATGGCGAGTCGCAAGCTGAAGCATTATTTTCTTGGTCATACTAGCTCTGCTCCCCTAGGAGATATAATTCAAAATAGAGAAGCCACATGACGGGTTGCCAAGTGGGCAATTGAACTTGGACCTCATAATTTGAAGTATGTGCCAAGAACAGCCATCAAGTCTCGAGCTTTTGTGGATTTCATAAATGATTGGACAAAATTGCAAACACCCGAAGAGAAGCCTAACAACACATATTGGACAATCCACTTTGATGGCTCCAGACAGTTGGAGGGCTCGGGTGCTGGAGTTATTTTGACTTCCCCACGAGGTGATAAATTCGGTCATGTTTTAAGGTTAATGCTTCCTTGTACTAACAATGCAGTTGAGTATAAAGCTTTGCTTCATTGGCTTCGTATGGCCAAGGAGATGAATTTAAGTCAGGTCAGGTGTCTAGACGACTCAGACCTGGTGGTGCAGCAAGTCTCCGGCAAGTGGGATTCTAAAGACCCGCTCATGGCGGCTTATCCTCGGGCGATTGATAATATTGCAGGTCACATTAAGGGTTATCAGGTGGATCACCTGGATCAACGGAAAAACGAGGCGACTGATGCACTGTCTCCGCTTGGGTATCACCATAAGCCGGTGCCCCCTAATATATTCCTTGATGTGTTACACAATCCTTCGGTCAAGTTACCGTCTAAAGAAGACCTGGTTGTCCCTGATCCGGGGGCACAGTTGGTGGCGGCTCTTCATGCTATTACAGACTGGGCGTTGCCTTATCTGGCTTATATGACCCGAGGCGAGTTACCTGAGGATGAAACGTCAGTGTGACAGATCACCAGGAGGTCTAAGTCTATGACTATTATCAATGGCAAATTACACTGATGCGGTGTGACAGGTGTGTTCCAACGATGTGTTTCTCCTGAGGAGGGCCGTGAAATTTTACGAGAGATTCATGAGGGTGACTGTGGTCATCATGCCGGCTCAAAGTCTTTGATGGCTAAGGCTTTTCGTCATGGGTTTTACTGGTTAACGGCTCATGCTGATGCAAAGGATATCGTTAGCAAGTGTGATGGTTGTCAGAAATTTTCTAGACAAGCTCATGTGCCGGCTCAGGAATAGCGTATGATCCCCATAACTTGGCCGTTTGCGGTCTGGGGCTTGATATGGTTGGACCGTTCAAGAGATCTAAGGATAAGAAGACCCACCTTCTGGTGGCGGTTGACAAGTTTACCAAGTGGTTTGAGGCAAAGCTAGTTAGCAAGTGTGATGCAGCCACTGCAGTTCAGTTTGTCAGAAAACTGATCTTCTGTTTTGGTTGTCCTCAGAGTATCATCACTGATAATGGCACTAATCTTTCCAAGGGTGCTATGAAGGAGTTTTGTCCAAGAGAGCATATCCACCTTGATGTTTCCTCAGTAGCTCATCCATAGTCTAATGGTCAAGTAGAGCGGGTTAACCAGGAAATTTTGAGAGGGATCAAGCCCTGGTTTAAGTTTCCTTTGGAGCGAACACCGGTTTGTTGGGTTGAAGAGCTTCCTTCACTCCTTTGGAGTATCATAACCACCCTCAATAGATCAACAGGCTATACACCTTTCTTCATGGTTTATGGCGCAGAGGCGGTTCTCCCTAGTGATATCCGTCATGACTCGCCCAGGGTGGCGGCTTACTTTGAAGATGATAATGAGACGGCGTGTCAGACTGCACTTGATGCTTTGTATGAAGAATGTGATCTTGCAACAGCCCGATCGGTGATTTAGGAACAGGACCTGCGTCGCTATCACAACCGCAGAGTTAAGACTCAGGCGTTTCAAGAAGGCGACTTAGTGCTCCGACTGATTCAAGATCAGATAGGCATGCATAAGTTGTCCCTGCCTTGGGAAGGACCTTTTGTGGTTAGCAAGAATCTCAACAATGGCTCGTATTATCTCATTGATATATTGAGCGCAAGAAATCGCATACTTCTGAGCAAGAGGCCACTAGGTCATGGAACATTGCTCAACTTAGGCCTTACTACACTTGAGTCATTGGCTCTCACCATTGTATATACCTTCATTGATGTGCATACCTTTTTCATGACCAATAAAGACGACATCCCCAAATTTCGAGGCCTCTGTTGTTTCATCTCACATATTTTGAGCAAGAATCATTATTGATTATTCATAAGGTCACTTGGGGGCTTCCTGCTCAATGAGCATAGCTTTATAACACTTTTGATCGGCTTTTATGCCATGTTATAGGTCACTTGGGTGCTTCCTGCTCAATGAGCATAGCTTTACAACCCTTTTAATCGGCTTTTATGCCATGTTATAGGTCACTTGGGGGCTTCCTACTCAATGAGCATAGCTTTATAACCCTCTTGACCGGCTTTCATGCCATAGGTCGCTTGGGGGCTTCCTACTCAATGAGTATAGCTTTATAACCCACTTGACCAACTTTCATGCCATAACTGGGTTAAACCTGCCTGTTTGCAACTTGCTACTCCGTCGAGTGACCTGCCATACTCCTAATAGTCAATTTTTTATGTAAGACCTCATCAAAGTTAAAATGGTGGTTTATGTCATGAGAGAGCCGGCTTACACCGAGTTAGGATAAACTCACCCGTCTGGTGTAGTTTCTCCGCTATGTGGCCCATTTGTACTCTCAATAGTTAAAATTTTCAATAAGACCCTAAACTAGTTAAGTTTTAAACAACGGATTTATGTCATGTGAGAACCGGCTTACGGGGTGGCAGGCTTTCATGGCAAGCTTCTTTGAAGCAAAAAAATCGAGTTTTCAAAAACCGATCTGTTTGGGTCGTGCCTTACAAGTCGGCTTCATAAATATTTGAGTTATACATACTCTTTATCTCTCTTTTGCAGCAATGTTTGATGAGAAGTTGCCGGATCATATAGTTCCAGGTTAAAGTGCTCTTTTTTGAGTTTCATGAGGTTGTAAGCCGCCGAAGTGATTTTTGCAAAGACTGGATGTGACTATAAGTCGCCATGGATTGATGGGTTATTTAATTCGCCCTAGATTGTGACTATAAGTCGCTAGCACAAGACAATGATTGATCTTCTACATACCAACACTTTGATAAAAGTTTGGCAATATTGAAGGACCAGATGTGTATATATATGACAAGATCAAAGAGATTAAGTTGCTGCAGCACAGTTGGCATAACATGCTCGAAGGCATGACAAAGCAGACTAGATAACTGTTTTCAACTATACTATTACAAGGCGAAAACTGAGCCCAAAAGTTTTTTGCTTAAGTGTTTTTGGACTGGTATCACCCCTCTAAGCTAGCCTGCGTACCATCTGGGTTAGACCCCGCCGGGTTACTATCATTATGGCGTCTTGAGGTTGAGGCTTCCGGGTAATCTCGTGCCGGCTCTTGATCGTTTATCATCTGAAGATCACTCGACGTCTAATTGATGCCAATTAATGCCTCAAAAGCTACTTCATCATTAAGAATAAGAGAGGGATCAAGATCAGGAGCGAAGATATGCTTACGCCTTGGCGGAGTCAGACCTACAACATCGTGGGATGGCGACTTAATCTTAGCATTGTTCATATCATAAGCCGGCTAATACTTGTTCAGATCCAGTTCTTGTGCGAGCCTACACACCAAGGGCCGCATCTCTCTGATGCATCTGTTGAAGTCTTTCTCTTCAAAAATAGACCCATCATCGTTGAACTCCATACACCCGGCAGCCATTTCTTCCGGGTCTAACTTTGATTGCCAAGCTTTAGCCCGGCTTAGAGCAACAATGGCTCCTGAGTGGGCGGCTGATAATTTAAGCTCTTCAATTTGGCCTGGCACTTTTGAAAGGTGATCCAACACAATCTTAATGGTGCTGGAGGTTTTCTGCCACTTGATAAGGCCATAAGGCTGCACAGAGTTCCAACATATAACTTCTCAATCAAAGAATAAACCGCCTTCAACTTCAACAGCATGTTTTCACCAAGGTTTGCACTTCTGGCGCATGTTCAGTATTGTGCACATGAGTAACCAGGTGGGTTAGAAATCATATATTACAAGTCGCCTAGCGGGCCAGTTCAATGAAATATATGTTTTACTTACCAAAGATGACATCTGTCATTTGAGAGATGTGTTGTTCTAAGCCGGATAACTCTTCAGTCGCCGGTTTAAGCCGAGCCTCCGCATCTTCTGCTCTCTTTAGAATATTGGGCTTCTCAGTTTACAAGGCATTTCTTTATTTATCAAATTTAGCCTTGATCTTCTCAATATTTTCCAATGATGATTTTAGGCTTAATTTGGCCTTGGCGTGTTCACTTTGTTGTGTCTCCAGATTTTTCGTCAATTCGGCGATGTTTGACTCGCCCAAGCTCAATGCTTCCTACCAAGGGTGCCAAGCAATACAAAGATGGTTAAGCTCATATTCAACAATGGTATTCAAGTCCCAGGCACATTGCAGGAAATATACTTGGCACTTGGGGGCTAATGTAGGTCTTTTTTAGTCAATATTATGACCCGATTCATAGATAAGCCAGCCCTTGGGGGATACATATTTGATTCTCTTTAGTGATTGTGAGACCCGGCTCATCTTATTAAGGTATGCCGGCCCTTGGGGGCTACACTTTGCAAATTTTTACAAGTCTCAAGCATACTCAATATTATACATATACTTAAGACATGGGGGCTAGTATGGACATATACATGCAAGGCTAAGGTTGAGTTTGATGTATTCATACGTCATATTTCCGCTTCATCAAATGGACTAACCCGTCCTCCCCGACTAGTGTGAAGGCAGCTTAAATATCCCGCGTATACCTCACCTACGTTGAATGAGGAATAGCTCTCCAGATCCAGTTTGGCCGTTCCTTTCTCCAATGAAGGTGATTCTTCTTTGGTACTATGCTTGGCTAGCACAATCGAGGCTCCTGGCACTATATAAGTCGTCCCAGTGATAGCAATATCATCAACATTAGCAGCGACAGGGCTCTTGTCAGTTGACTTGGCAGGAGTGGGCGGCTTAGGACTTGGCGGGTCATGGCTGGCTGTCGGGTTAGCCTTAGTATCCATAGGCTCAAAGGTTACAACGTCAGTCTGTGGAGGCAAATTATCTTGCTGGTTGATAGCATCTTCAGGATTTTGAATTAAGGCCTCATGGGCTTCCAGCACCTGCTTCTCTAGCTCAGAAGCCTCGGGGTCCTTGGACGAGCCACCAACCTTCACTACTGGAATCAGCTTCTTTGCCGTCCTCCATGGCGGACGGCAAAGGCATACAAGGCGAACAACAAAGATGTTTGCCGTCCGTCAGCTGACGGCAACAGGCCTGGCTGAATGGGCTACGGCAAAGGCTTCTTTGCCGTCAGCTAGCGGATGGCAAAGATGAAACGATCTTTGCCATCAGCCAGCTGATGGCAATGGTCCTGGATGGCACACGTGACAACATCTGGCCGTTAGGGGGCTAACGGTGAGCTTTGCCATCAGCTGGCGAATGGCAAAGTAACCAAATAGGACAGCCCCCAGGTTGTACAAGGAGCTTCCACGTGGCATACATAACCAATACATAGTTCCATCCATACATATTACAAAAGTTTCACATTGTTCATCCAACACCGTTATCCATCCATCCATATAACAAGTTCCATCCATGCAAGTTCATCGATACAAAATAAAAGCAGAAAGGGAAAAGAAGCACTCCATCCATGCAAGCTTCCGTGAATTAAATGAGATCTACAAAATGGGAAACAAGAAAGTTAGAAGAACAAGAAGAACATGAAGAAGAAGAAAATGAAGAAGAAGAAGAAGAAGAAGAAGACTGGAATAAGAAGTAAGCATACTTAGGTAAAATGGAACTAACCTAGCTAATTATGCCATCTTTGAGTGAACTAAGCATATTATGCCATCTTGGTCATTTTGGAGCTAACCTAGGTAAACTAGGTCATTTTGGAGCTAACCTAGGTAAACTTGGTCATTTTGGAGCTAACCTAGGTAAACTAGGTCATTTTGGAGCTAACCTAGCTAAAATGGATCATATTGGAGCTAACCTAGGTAAACTTGATCATTTTGGAGCTAACCTAGCTCAAATGGATCATATTGGAGCTAAACCAGGTAAACTTGATCATTTTGGAGCTAACCTAGCTAAAATGGATCATATTGGAGCTAAGCTAGGTAAACTTGGTCATTTTGGAGCTAACCTAGCTAAAATGGATCAAATTTGAGCTAACCTAGGTAAACTTGGTCATTTTGGAGCTAACCTAGGTAAAATGGATCATATTGGAGCTAACCTAGTTTAAATGGGTCATTTTGGAGCTAACTTAACTAATTATGCCATTTTTTAGTTAAATAAGCATAATTATGCCATTTTTTACACAAGTAAGCCAAGTGTATGTCATTATTGAGAAAACCTAAGAAACTAAGCATATTAGAGATAACTTAGCATATTAGAGCTAATTTATGTCATTTCGGAGGAAACAAAGCTAAGTATATATAGATCATTCTAGAGATCTGACATACCTGACATAGTTCACTCGTCATACTTCTTCTCCTTCTCCTTCCTCATCCTGATGCGCCAAGAGCGGCGAGGTGGTGGAGGCAGTGGGATGTAGTCTTCTACCACAATTGGCATGGTCATGTCTCCCGGCTGTGGGATCGCTGGCGCCACCACCATCGCGAGGTCATTGTTAGGCCCCACCACCATCGTGAGGCCATCTTCAGGCAGAACCATCGGTAGGTCATCTTCAGCCACCACCATCTCTTGCCCATCATCAGCCACCACCGTCGCTACGTCATCCTCAGCCACCACCATCTGTTGCCCATCGTCAGCCTATACCTCCTCATCCCCACTCTACTCCTCTTCTTCCCCACTCCATTCCGGATCATCCTTGCTGCTGCTTTTGCTGCAGCCAGAGTCACTGCTGCTTTGGCTGTAGCCAGAGTCGCTGTTGCTGCTCCCATTGCCTGACCAAATGCAACAATGACCGTCAACAATTGATGTGAGACAAAGAAAAATGTAGAGGAAGAAGAAGCAAAACATACTGGCATCATTGTCATTCTGGTAGCGCATGCGACACATAGTCGTGTTGAACACCTTCACGGTGAGCATGGCATCACCGTCATACCTGAAGAGAAGGAAGTACCTGTGCCACAAGTCATATGCACGGTAGAATTGCTCCCAGCCATGACACAGGTACATGTGGCCGTACCTGATCACCAACTCCACGTCCCAAAGCCTGTGAAGCCCGCTGTCGGCCTATCGCAGCTTCACATTCTTTGGCCGATGGTCGTCCAGCATCGTCATAAAAGTGTCAAGAAGCCTCTGTAGTTTGGGACAAGGAGTGCTGTAGCAAACAGCAGAGTTATTATAATGAGATGGGTGAAGGGGAGATCTCTCCTTTTATATACCTGCCTCTTGGAGGAAGTCTCAAGTATGATACTGAAGAACTCGAAAGCATCCAAGTCGTACTCCGGTGTAGTAGAGCAGAGCCCGCAGTGACGACCTCTCCCCATCTCTAATAAGCAGCAGAAGAGACCAATTAGTATCTAGAAGCATATCTATAAACATAGAGCCAAGTTTCTAGACATGAAAGAAAGCTGAGAAAAAAATGCACTTGTGCTCAATAACATCAACAACACTTAATTAATTTGGTAGGTTAGTTGGCAATGGCAATTGGCACCCTTCAAAACTAGGGATTTCTTTAGACATGAAAGAAAATTGAAAATGTTGAAAAAAGAGCATATTAATCTAAAAATAGGGAAAAAATACACTTCTTCTTCCTCTCTTTAATTATCTTCTTCTTATTATTTTAGGTGGTGTGATCACATTGGAATACTTGTGGCAACAATCATAGTTGCACCATATTTTAGGTGGCTCTAGGTGCCACACACCAATCAAACAAACATACCTCAAATCAGAAACTAAGGGTAGTGTCCTAAAATCAATTCACTTTGTATGCAAATCAGAACAAGTACCACATCACATTACCATAGGATCCAATTACAGAAAAGGTATGTAAATGCAAGCCGGGGTAATACATTATAACCATACTGCAATCTTATGCTTGCTCAACTATGATCACAGGAGATGCAACTAACATACGAGTTTGAGGCACACACACCTCAACAATGATGTTGCCACTTGCCAGGACCGCATACTCAGGTGTGATCAGCAGCTGGATTATACACCATGCTTCACATCAGTGCACCATCACCGCATTTCAGTAGCAGGCTATGCATCTTGAACTACCGGTGTGTATCAGCAAGCTAGCAGAGTCAACCTAGCTATCTGGTTCCATTCGCACAGACCCTAAGAACTTCCAAATCTGGATGAGCTATCATTATCAATTCTTGCAATTCAATATAAGGCTCTCTGCTCTAAACCTAAACTAAAGTAAACCTAAACTAAACCAAACCTAAAGTAAACCTAAACTAAACTTAAAATACAGAAACAAAAACAAAAAGAAATACAAGAGGTCTCACCGGGTGGAGGAGGGGGCACCGGAGGGGTGGGGCGGCCGCGGTGGTGGAGGAGAGGGGCGCCAGGGCGGCCGGGTGGAGGAGGAGGCGCCGGAGCGGCGGGGCTGCCGCGGTGGTGGAGCAGAGGGGCGCCGGGGCTGCCGGGTGGAGGAGAGGGCGCGGAGCGGTAGGGCGGCCGTGGCGGTGGAGCAGAGGGGCGCCGAGGGCACCGGGGTGGACGAGGGGGTGCCGCAGCAACGTGGGTGGCGGCGGCTCGGGCACGGGGCGGGCCGGGGCGGTGCGGCGCGACAACAGGGACGGCGCGGGGCGGGGAAGGGGGTCACCGAGGCTGCTGGGGCGGCGCGGCGACGTGGGTGGCGTGGGGCGGCGGCGGCATGGGAGCGGGGTGGCGCGGGGCGGCGGCGGCTCGGGCGCGAGCGGAGAGAGAGAGGGGACAGATAGAGAAGTGGGATGATGACCCACAAGTATAGGGGATCGCAACAGTTTTCGAGGGTAGAGTATTCAACCCAAATTTATTGATTCGACACAAGGGGAGCCAAAGAATATTCTCAAGTATTAGAAGTTGAGTTGTCAAGTCAACCACACTTGGATAACTTAGTATCTGCAGCAAAGTATTTAGTAGCAAAGTAGTATGATAATAATGGTAACAGTGGGAAAAGTAACGATAGTAGTTTTGTAGTAATTGTAACAGTAGCAACGGAAAAAGTAAATAAGCAAAGTACAATATGTGAAAAGCTTGTAGGCCTTGGATCAGTGATGGATAATTATGTCGGATGCGATTCCTCATGTAATAGTTATAACCTAGGGTGACACAGAACTAGCTCCAGTTCATCAATGTAATGTAGGCATGTATTCTGAATATAGTCATACGTGCTTATGGAAAAGAACTTGCATGACATCTTTTGTCCTACCCTCCCGTGGCAGCGGGGTCCTAGTGGAAACTAAGGGATATTAAGGCCTCCTTTTAATAGAGTACCGGACCAAAGCATTAACACATAGTGAATACATGAACTCCTCAAAGTACGGTCATCAATGAGAAGCATCTCGACTATTGTTACTTCGAGGTTGTCGTATCATAACACATAACTAGATCATTAATGGCGCACGTTGCTACGCCCGTCTATTTTTTCAATAGAAGGATATGATTTTTAAATATGTAGATACATGAAAAAAATAAAATAGCCAAATTGGGAGAATATCATACGGAAACCAATATTCAAGCAGTTAAAAATAAACAATTAATCCACAGAAATAGTTAGGAATGTGTTCATGGTACAGTTGTTTGGGCGCTCTATTTTTATTTCCATGCATCATGGAGAGTTATGCCCTCTGATGCACATGGTTCCCTAAAAAACCTATAAGTGAACTTGGATCTGTCTTGAGACATCGAAACTGAACTTGTACTTAAATGAGAGAGACAAAATAAAAAGGACAAAGAAGTGAACATGAGGATATTAGATGCTCTCCAAGTTTCAACTTAGATGTCTAGTAGATGAATTCTGGGTAGTGAGGAGTTTCGGGGACTGAACACCGCCAGCATCCTGGTAGCACAACACAGGGAGTCATGGGCACAAAGGTGAGGGCAACGGTGAGCTGCCGGTCTCAAAAAATCCAGTACCAATCTTCAAGATCTCAATCGACCACAGCGAGCATGAACATCACCTATATGTACAATTTTTGCAATGAGAGGATACTAGGACAATGTAATTGCTTGGTGAAAGAATGAATCGTACATAAACTGAAACTAAATATAGGGAAGTCTACCTGAGCATCCTGTTGAAGGATGTTGTGCGGTACATCCCAACGAGAGTGCTGGCAGTAGACCATGTCTTCAGCAATGAGGTACTGCAGTAGGGACAAATCCGTACTGTTTTGCAAAAAATAGTTGAAAATCACCACATTTTTATGCTGTTGTACATGGCTTCAGGCAACGTTTTTTTAACGGTGGCTTCCGGCAAATGATTTATGTCTAGGACATGCTGACAAAAATAATGGTTTAAGATGCATAATTGGTACTTTACTTGACTTAAGAACATGTGTGGCTTTTCTTGTCTTTGCTTACCAGAGACAACTTATCTTATCTTCTTAAATTCCCTTGAAACAGTAAGACACAATACATTATGTTTTCCCAAGTAGTTGCCCGAGGTGGAACTTTACCTATGTGAAGAGCACAAAATGATTACATATAGTATCGAGATGTCTATCTTCCTTAAGCTTCACAATCATCTTAAAATGCTAAGTGCTATATGTATACATATAGCCCCTGTATTTTAAGACTATCTTGATGCACCACAGAAGTTTAGAGGGAGGGAATGCCTATTGTGTACTATCACATGATACATTGTCAAATAAAAATCTCGGACCAAGTCAGTGTTTGTTTTTCAAGTACTCTGTTGTTCAACCTAATTACCAAGCATTTGAAAGAATATTGGTTCGTGGTCAGGATGGGTATTGATCTAAAACATCAAGAAATCAACTTGCTTTGACGTTGCTACATCATATAAGCTTCTTGACAGTGACTTCATAAACCTACCTGTACATGTACCTGCTTAAAAATTTCTTCAAATTCAGTAAGCATTGCTGATGCATGTCATATAAATGAATACCATCAGTTGGAGGCTTTGGACGCTTATGTCAGTTTACTGTCTAATAACATGATAAACAGAAGGAGTGATACCATATGCCATCACTGTATGAACTATGACGGATACTAACCCGACCTTTAGCAATTGGAGATGCAAGGGAGAACCCAACCCAACAGAAAGTTCGAACCCGTCAACTCAGAGCACAGGTCTTCGGTTGAGAGTGGAAAAACATCAATAAATTAAAATTTATTAACTTATGGAGGAAGAAGTGGGGGAAGAACAGAGATACCGGCAGATTTAACTTAAAGAACAAAAGAAACCAAGCAGCACGTAGCTTAAATTCATCCTTGTAGAGAACCTGCAATCATTTGAAATTCTAAATTGGACAGAGAACACATTTGTATATGCAAACAACAATTGAAAATTGGAACCATGGCATCACCTTCTAACCTAACAGAAGTAGGCTGACCGACGTTTTTTATTACAAAGAATAGTATCACTAAAAATAGAGGAGGAATTGGGGGAAGAGGAGATGCAGCAAGATACAAGGTTGTGCTCTGAGTTGGAGAATGGTTTCTGAAGCTACAAGGTTGGGATTATATGGGCTTTCCGTGATTTGAATGAAAAATATGAATCGCCCACGGAAACTGACCTGCCTGGAGCATTGACTGGCATTAATGGCTGATTAAATGCTCGATCAGTCATCCTTGGTAATTGAGCTTCCCGGCTGTTCGCCGCCACATACCATCCGTCATGTTGTGGAACCGAACGGATCGAGGAGCCGCTCTCTGTCGCGTCGGTGGAAACCCAGCGCGGCTGCCGTGGCAGTCCAAGCCCCTGCATCGGTCGGTCGGCACCCAGGTCGGCCATGGAGAGATGTCGCAACGCGAGGCTACCAGCGAACAAAAGCAGGGTGCGTCCAGTGTTCTAGGTTTTTCCGCAGCAAAGGATGATACAGGCTAGTAGGCCCAACTGAGTCTCCGACGGCCGAAAGAACCACCAGAGTAGCGGCCCGATAAGGTTAGCGTTCGTTAGGGTGGGACAAAGCCTGGAGGTGTGATCGATGCGCGATTAGGAGATAATCGGATGGCCAAGAAAGCCTGAAAGTGAACATCCAACGGACATAAATATTGATGGTCTGAGAGGGCAGGAAAACTGCACAGTTATAATGTATCTAAATAGGTAACTATAGACTTGCAAGATAGGATCAAGAACTCACATATATTCATGAAAACATAATAGGTTCAGATCTGAAATCATGGAACTCGGGCCCTAGTGACAAGCATTAAGCATAGCAAAGTCATAGCAACAACAATCTCAGAACATAGTGGATACTAGGGATCAAACCCTAACAAAACTAACTTGATTACATGGTAAATCTCATCCAACCCATCACCACCCAACAAGCCTACGATGGAATTACTCACGCACGGCGGTGAGCATCATGAAATTGGTGATGGAGGATGGTTGATGATGATGACGGCGATGAATCCCCCTCTCCGGAGCCTCAAACGGACTCCGGATCAGCCCTCCCGAGAGACATTAGGGCTTGACGGTAGCTCCATATCATAAACGTGATGAAACTTTCTCTCTGATTTTTTTCTCTATGAAACGGAATATATAGAGTTCGAGTTGAGGTCGGTGGAGCATCAGGGGGCCCACGAGACAGGGGGCGCGTCCAGGGGAGGGGGCGCGCCCCCACCCTCGTGGACAGTGTGTGGGCCTCCTGGCCTTGATTCTTTCGCCGGTATTTTTTATATTTTCCAAAAGTTATCTCCGTGGATTTTTAGGTCATTCCAAGAACTTTTGTTTTCTGCACAATAAACAACACCATGGCAGTTCTGCTAAAAACAACGTCAGTCCGGGTTAGTTTCATTCAAATCATGCAAGTTAGAGTCCAAAACAAGGGCAAACGTGTTTGGAAAAGTAGATACGTTGGAGACGTATCAACTCCCCCAATCTTAAACCTTTGCTTGTCCTCAAGCAATTCAGTTGATAAACTGAAAGTGATAAAGAAAAACTTTTACAAACTCTGGTTGCTCTTGTTGTTGTAAATATGTAAAGCAAGCATTCAAGTTTTCAGCAAAGATTATGAACTAACCATATTCACAATAACACTTAGGTCTCATGTTTACTCATATCAATGGCATAATCAACTAGCGAGCAATAATAATAAAACTCAGATGAAAACACTTTCGCAAAACAATCATAATATTATACAAGATGGTATCTCGCTAGCCCTTTCTGAGACCGCAAAACATAAATGCAGAGCACCTTTAAAGATCAAGGACTGACTAAACATTGTAATTCATGGTAAAGGAGATCCGGTCAAGTCATATCCAATATAAACTAATAGTAATTCATGCAAATGAGAGCGTGCTCTCCAGCGGGTGCTTTTTAATAAGAAGGTGATGACTCAACATAAAATTAAATAGATAGGCCCTTCGCAGAGGGAAGCAGGGATTTGTAGAGGTGCTAGAGCTCGATTTTAAAATAGAGATGAATAACATTTTGAGCGGTATACTTTCACTGTCAACACAACAACTATGAGATGGCGATATCTTCCATGCTACACACACTATAGGCGGTTCCCAAACAGAATGGTAAAGTTTACACTCCCCCACCATCAACAAGCACACTCCACGGCCATCCGAAACAACGAGGTACCGTCCATACCAACAACAGTCCTGGGGGAATTCTATTTTAATTATTTTGATTTGCTTTGATCTTTTTGATCATGGGACTGGGCATCCCGGTTACCAGCCATTTTCTCGTGAATGAGCGGAGTCCACTCCCCTTGAGAATAACCCACCTAGCATGGAAGATATAGACAGCCCTAGTTGGAACATGAGCTGCTCGAGCATACAAAACAGAATTTCATTTGAAGGTTTGGAGTTTGGCACATACAAATTTACTTGGAACGGTAGGTAAATACAACATATAGGAAGGCATGGTGGACTCATATGGAATAACTTTGGGGTTTATGGAGTTTGGATGCACAAGTAGTATTCCCGCTTAGTACAGGTGAAGGCTAGCAAAAGACTGGGAAGCGACCAACTGAGAGAGCGACAACAGTCATGAACATGCATTAAAATTAATCTACACCAAGTGCAAGCATGAGTAGGATATAATCCACCATGAACATAAATATCATGAAGGCTATGTTGATTTGTTTTCAACTACATGCGTGAACATGTGCCAAGTCAAGTCACTCGAATCCTTCAAAGAAGGAAACCACCCTATCACCACATCACAACCATTTTAATAGCATGTTGGCACGCAAGGTAAACCATTATAAACTCCTAGTTAATTAAGCATGTCATAAGCAACTATAATCTGTAATTGTCATTGCAAACATGTTTATTCATAATAGGCTGAATCAGGAACGATGAAATCATCATATTTACAAAAACAGAAGAGGTCGAGTTCATACCAGCTTCTCTCATCTCAATCAGCCCATCATATATCGGCATTATTGCCTTTCACTTGCACGATCGAACGGTGTGGATAATAATAATAATAGTGCACGTGCATTGGACTAAGCTGGAATCTGCAAGCATTCAATTCAAGGGAGAAGACAAGGTAATATGGGCTCTTTGTTAAATAAATAATCATGCAAATGAGAGCCACTAAACATTTTCATTATGGTCTTCTCCTCTCGACCCCCAAAGGAAAGAAAAGAAATAAAACTATTTACATGGGAAAGCTCCCAACAAGTAAAAGAAGAATGAGAAATCTTTTTGGGTTTTCATTTTAATTACTACTACAAGCATGGAAATTAAACTAACTATTTTTTTGGTTTTCTTAAGGTTTATCAAACACACAAGAAGAAAGCTAGAAAAGGAAAATAAACTAGCATGGATTATACAATGAAAGAGTATGAGCACTGACAACTAGAATAGTGTGTGAACATGAATGTAAAGTCGGTGAGAAATATGTACTCCCCCAAGCTTAGGATTTTGGCCTAAGTTGGTCTAATGCCAAGGATAGCCTGGCTGATATCCGAAGTTATAACTGGGATCATACTGAGATGCAATAGCCAATGCCTCCTGAGCTGCGGCATGTTGGCGAGCTGCCTCCGCTCTCCTCTCGTGTTCGGCTGCCTCCTCCCTGGTAACAACATATCTTTGTTTTACCTGGTAATCAAAAAGGGAAGGAGTAGGGAGAGTAACATGGACAGCGCGACGCCTGTCAACGATTAGTCGATATTGGAGGAATTGTTCATTCCTCACAAGAAAATGGTGCCTGACCATAGCGTCAAAATCTAAATAAGCGGCAGGCAACTCTATATCACCCTCACGTGGAGATATACCAAGATAATTAGCAACACGGGTCGCATAAATTCCTCCAAATAAATCTCCAGATATACCATTATTATGCAACCTACTTGCAACTATTGCCCCCAAGTTATAATCTTTATTACCTAATACAACACTCTTGAGGACACAAAGATCAGGGACACACATATGTGACATGCTTCATCTTTACTGTTAATGCATCTGCCAATGAAGAGAGCAAAATAATGTATAGCATGAAAATGAATGCTCCCTATGGTAGCTTGTGCTATATCCCTAGATTCTCCCACAATGATACTAGCAAGAAATTCTTTATATTCAGATTTGTGGGGTTCATTAACATTGCCCCACTGCGGGAGTTTCCAAGCAGTTGTGAAATCTTCTAGGTCCATGGTATAAGATTGATCATAAATATCAAACAGGACATTCTGAGAATTGCACGAAGATGTATATTTAAATCTTCTCACAAATGAATCAGTCAATTGGTAGTACTAAGGACACTTATCTTGTATGAAGTCCTCAAGATCGGCATTACGCACATATGCGTCAAATTCATCCTTGATGCTTGCATTGACCATAAACTCTTCTGACGGCCATTCACAAGACCGCACTTCAGCTTGCCTTGGTGGTTCATTGTCTTGCTCACGCATAGCATGCCTGGGTCCTCTCTTTGTTGAGGAACCACCTTTGTACATTTTCCTGGACATATTTCTTCCTCTGAAAAATTTCTGAAATTTTTAGTTACTTCAAAATAAAAGTGAATCAAACTAAACAAGATTGATAGCAACTACTCCCACAAGTGCCTAGAGCCTATATCATGCATTTGAATTACTTGGGACCTCATAAATTTGACATGCAAGCTCAAGAATAGGGTCACCTATGCAGCAAAAATTTGCAATGAATAGAGAACTAGAATAAAAACTAATTGGACCAACAAAGGAGTAACATACCAAGCAACAATCTCCCAAAGCAGTTTTATGAATGGAGCTTTGAGCAAGGAGATCGAAAATCGCAACAAAATGAGCTAGAACTCGTGCTTGAGCTGGATGGGGATTTTTTGGGGAGGAAGATGGAGTGTGTGGGTGCAGGAATAAGTGGAGGGAGGCCACATGGGCCCACGAGACAGGGGGCACGCCCAGGAGGAGTGGGCGCGCCTTGGACCCTCGTGGCCAGGTGCTTGACCCCCTGCTGTGTTCTCAGTGCCTAAAATCCTTAAATATTCCATAAAAAATCATACTAAAATTGCGGGGCATTTGGAGCAATTTTATTTTCGGGATATTTATTATTGCATGGATAATTCAGAAAACAGTCAGATAATACTATTTTTGCTTTATTTATACTAAATAACAGAAAGTAAAAGGAAGGTACAGAAGGTTGTGCCTTCTAGTTTCATCCATCTCATGATCATCAAAAGGAATCCACTAACAAGGTTGATCGAGTCTTGTTAACAAACTCATTCCGAATAACATTGAACCGAAGAATTTTCGAATAACACTAGGTTACCTCAACGGGGATATGAACATCCCCAACAATAAGAATATCATATTTTTTCTTGACAGTAGGAAGAGGAAATTCAAAACCTCCAATAATGATAGTTGGAACTTTTTCAATAGAATTGATGCTATGAACTTGAGGTTGTTTCCTCGGAAAGTGTACCGTATGCTCATTACCATTAACATGAAAGGTGACATTGCCTTTGTTGCAATCAATAACAGCCCCTCCAATATTCAAAAAGGGTCTACCAAGGATAATTGACATACTATCGTCCTCGGGGATATCAAGAATAACAAAGTCCGTTAAGATAGTGACATTTGCAACCACAACAGGCACATCCTCACAAATACCGACATGTATAGCAGTTGATTTATCGGCCATTTGCAAAGATATTTCAGTAGGTGTCAACTTATTCAATTAAAGTCTACGATATAAAGAGAGAGGCATAACACTAACACCGGCTCCGAGATCACATAAAGCAGTTTTAACATAGTTTCTTTTAATGGAACATGGTATAGTCGGCACCCCTGGATCTCCAAGTTTCTTTGGTATTCCACCCTTAAAAGTATAATTAGCAAGCATGGTGGAAATTTAGCTTCCGGTATCTTTATTTTATTTGTAATGATATCCTTCATATATTTAGCATAAGGATTTACTTTAAGCATATCAGTTAAGCGCATACGTCAGAAGATAGGTCTAATCATTTTAGCAAAGCGCTCAAAATCCTCATCATCCTTTGTCTTGGATGGTTTAGGAGGAAAAGGCATGGGTTGCTGAACCCATGGTTCTCTTTCTTTACTGTGCTTCCTAGCAACAAAATCTCTCCTATCATAACGTTGATTCTTTGATTGTGGGTTATCAAGATCAACAGCAGGTTCAATTTCTACATCATTATTATTGCTAGGTTGAGCATCAACATGAACATTATCATTAACATTATCACTAGGTTCAGGTTCATCACCTGATTGTGTTTCAGCATCAGAAATAGAAATATCATTAGGATTCTCAGGTGTGTCTACAACAGGTTCACTAGAAGCATGCAAAGTCCTATCATTTTTCTTTTTCTTCTTTTTAGAAGGACTAGGTGCATCTACATTATTTCTCTGAGAATCTTGCTCGATGCTCTTAGGGTGGCCTTCAGGATACAAAGGTTCCTGAGTCATTCTACCAGTTCTAGTAGCCACTCTAACAGCAAATCATGTTTATTATTTAATTCATTAAGCAAATCATTTTGAGCTTTAAGTACTTGTTTAGCTTGAGTGGTAACCATAGAAGCATATTTCCTAATGAGTTTAAGTTCACCTTTAACTCTAGCCATATAATCACTCAAGCGTCCTATCATGAAAGCATTACTCTTTAATTCTCTACCAACATAAGCATTAAAATTTTCTTGTCTAGCCATAAAGTCATCAAATTCATCTAAACATGGGCTATGAAATTTAGTAGACGGGATTTCAACTTTATCATATCTATAGAGAGAATTTACCTTTACTACATGTGTTCGGTTATCAAGACCATGTGTTTCTTCAATAGGCAGTATATTAAGACCATGTATTTCTTCAATAGGAGGTAAATTCTTAACATCTTCAGCTTTAATACCTTTTTCTTTCATTGATTTCTTTGCCTCTTGCATATCTTCAAGACTGAGAAATAGAACACCCCTCTTCTTCGGAGTTGGTTTAGGAATAGGCTCAAGAGTTGGCTCAGGAAGAGTCCCATTATTTTCATTAGTCAACATATTATTCAATAGTAATTCAGCTTGGTCGACTGTTCTTTCCCTGAAAACACAACCAGCACAACTATCACGTGGTCCTTGGAAGCATCGGTTAGTCCATTATATAAGATATCAAGTATTTCATTTTTCTTAAGTGGATGATCCGGCAAAGCATTAAGTAATCAGAGAAGCCTCCCCCAAGCTTGTGGGACACTCTCTTCTTTGATTTGCACAAAATTATATATTTCCCACAAGGGAGCTTGTTTCTTATGAGCAGGGAAATATTTAGCGGAGAAGTAATAAATCATATCCTGGGGACTACGCACACAACCAGGATCAAGAGAATTAAACCAAGTTTTAGCATCACCCTTTAATGAGAACGGTAATATCTTAAGGATATAATAATAGCGAGACTTCTCATCATTAGTAAACAGGGTGGCTATATCATTTAACTTGGTAAGATGTGCCACAACAGTTTCAGATTCATTGCCATAAAAAGGATCAGATTCAACCATAGTAATAATTTCAGGATCAACAGAGAATTCATAATCCTTATCAGTAACACAGATAGGTGAAGTAGCAAAAGCAGGGTCATGTTTCATTCTAGCATTAAGAGATTGCTGCTTCCATTTAGCTAATAACTTCTTAAGATCATATCTATCATTGCAAGCAAAAATAGGTCTAGCAACTTCTTCATCCATAACATAACCCTCAGGAACAACAGGCAATTCATACTTAGGGGGAGAACCTTCATCATCACTATCATCAATAATTTCATCTTCAATAATTTCATTCTCTCTAACCCTAGCAAGTTGTTCATCAAGATATTCACCAAATGGCATAGTAGTATCAAGCATAGAAGTAGTTTCATCATAAGTATCATGCATAGCAGAAGTGGCATAATCAATATCATGTGACATATCAGAATTCATAGCAGTAGCAGGTTTAGGTGTCACAAGCTTACTCAAAATAGAAGGAGAATCTAGTGCAGAGCTAGATGGCAGTTCCTTACCTCCCCTTGTAGTTGAGGGAAAAATCTTAGTTCTTTCGTCTTTCAAGTTCTTCATAGTGACCAGCAGATATAAATCCCATGTGACTCACAGAATAGAGCTATGCTCCCCAGCAACGGCGCCAGAAATTAGTCTTGATAACCCACAAGTATAGGGGATTGCAACAGTTTCCGAGGGTAGAGTATTCATCCCAAATTTATTGATTCGACATAAGGGGAGCCAAAGAATATTCTCAAGTATTAGCAGTTGAGTTGTCAATTCAACCACACCTAGATAACTTAATATCTGCAGCAAAGTATTTAGTAGCAACGTGGTATGACAATAATGGTAACAGTGGGAAAAGTACGATAGCAGTTTTGTAGTAATTGTAACAGTAGCAACGGAAAAGTAAATAAGCAAAGCACAATATGTGAAAAGCTCGTAGGCATTGGATCAGTGATGGATAATTATGTCGGATGCGATTCCTCATGTAATAGTTATAACCTAGGGTGACACAGAACTAGCTCCAGTTCATCAATGTAATGTAGGCATGTATTCCGAATATAGTCATACGTGCTTATGGAAAAGAACTTGCATGTCATCTTTTGTCCTACCCTCCCGTGGCAGCGGGGTCCTAGTGGAAACTAAGGGATATTATGGCCTCCTTTTAATAGAGTACCGGACCAAAGCATTAACACATAGTGAATACATGAACTCAAACTACGGTCATCACCGAGAAGTATCCCGGTTATTGTTACTTCGGGGTTGTCGGATCATAACACATAATAGGTGACTGTAGACTTGCAAGATAGGATCAAGAACTCACATATATTCATGAAAACATAATAGGTTCAGATCTGAAATCATGGCACTCGGGCCCTAGTGACAAACATTAAGCATAGCAAAGTCATAGCAATATCAATCTCAGAACATAGTGGATACTAGGGATCAAACCCTAACAAAACTAACTTGATTACATGGTAAATCTCAGCCAACCCATCACCGTCCAGCAAGCCTACAATGGAATTACTCACACACGGCGGTGAGCATCATGAAATTGGTGATGACGATGGCGACAAATCCCCCTCTCCAGAGCCCCGAACGGACACAGATCAGCCCTCCCGAGAGAGATTAGGGCTTGGCGGCGGCTCCATATCGTAAAACGCGATGAAACTTTCTCTCTGATTTTTTTCTCCATGAAACAAAATATATAAAGTTGGAGTTGAGGTCAGTGGAGCATCATGGGGCCCACGAGACACGGGGCGTGCCCAGGGGGAGGGGGCGCGCCCCCACCCTCATAGACAGGGTGTGGGCCCCCTGGCCTTGATTCTTTCACCAGTATTTTTTATATTTTCCAAAAGTTATCTCCATGGATTTTCAAGTCATTATGAGAACTTTTGTTTTCTACACAATAAACAACACCATGGCAGCTCTGCTGAAAACAACGTCAGTTTGGGTTAGTTTCATTCAAATCATGCAAGTTAGAGTCCAAAACAAGGGCAAAAGTGTTTGGAAAAGTAGATACCTTGGAGACGTATCATGGGGCCCGGGCGGGCGTCGATGGATTTTAGTTAGGGCACGGTTCTTTGCTGTCTGCTAGCAGATGGCAAAGATCCTAGCTAACGGACGTTAGTTTGGCCACTTTCTTTGCCGTCTGCTAGCGGACGGCAAAGAAAGTTTTCGTTAGGTGTTACTCGTTAGTGGGCCACCCTCATTCTTTGCCGTTTGCTAGCGGACGGTGAAGAGTTGGTTGACGTCAAACATGATCTCCATCAGCTCTTTCTTTGCATTCAACTTCTATTAAGCTGAGGGCAAAGACCTTCTTTGCCGTCAGCTAGCAGACGACAAAGATCTAGCTGACGGCAGAGATCCTAATTCCAGTAGTGCTTTTGTTTTTGCAAGCCTTGACTTTGCCTCTATGACAAAGGATTTACAAGCTTGTGAGTATGTGACAACAAGTTTTTTATCAACAAATGAAGATACTTACCCATGGGCAACAACGAAGGCAGGGAGCTGTGTTCCAGTTGAGTTGCCGGATGATGGAGGTGTTCCCTGATAGTTTGATTCAGAAGAGTTAAGAGGTTCCTGAGGGAGTCCTGGATTCGGCGGTCCTCAGGTGTCCAATCTATTCGATATGGGTTAGACTGATGGGCGGTGAAGATAAAGAAGAAGATTATCCCTCGTGACCGGGTAGGACTCCTGTATGCGTGGACGGCAAGTTTGGTGTCCGGATGTACTGTTTCCTTCTCGTGTAAACTGACTCTGTACAACCCTAGGCCCCTCCGATGTGTATATAAACCGGAGGGTTTAGTCCAGAGAGGCTATCAGAACAATCATAGGCTAGACAACTAGGGTTTTAGCCATTACAATCTCTAGGTAGATCAACTCTTGTAACCCCTATGCTATTGAATACAATCAAGCGGGACGTAGGGTTTTACCTCCTTTAAGAGGGCCCGAACCTTGGTAAACATTGTGTCCCCATTGTCCCTTGTTACCATTGATCCTTAGACTCACAGCCTAGGCCCCTACCTAAGATCTGCCGGTTTTGACACCGACATTGGTGCCTTCATTGAGAGCTCTGTTGTGTGGTCACGAAAAGCGATCTATGGCTCGCCTTGTCATCAATAGCGATATCACTTCTGGAAGGAGCCTGACTTCAGGACAGGTCCTCCAGCACAGCGGTTTTACCGTGGGTGCCCGCACAACCATCAAGACAAAAGCGTCCCCCATGATCGCCAAACACCACCCCCGCATCGGTCTTGAATACTCCGAAAAGATGGATCCGGCGGACATCTCGTCCTTAAATGAGCTGCTACATCGCATCGCCACCCTGGGGCTTTCAACGGACTATGATCGAATCGGGCTTAAACCTGACCAGAGGGAAATCAATCTCCCGCCGATCACTCACCTGGTAGCGGCCATCGAGGAACGAGCCGAATACACTTCTTCCCCTAAATTAAAAACCAGATATGTTCGGGTCTTCGAACCCCTTGAGCCGGATACCCTTCCTTTGGATGGGACTCCGCGTCCCCCAAACTCAGGGTCAGACATAGGGTCCGGGGAGCACTTGGATCTTCCCAGACCCAAAGTGGTGACCTCAGAGATTTTGCAAGCTCCAGACACAAATTTGGGTCGGGATTCAAGTTTTAGCCCACCCATCCATCACAATCAATACTCTCCAAGTAATTCAGGCCCTCCAGACATAGATAACCTGATGTATGTATGAAAGCAACCTCAGGAAATGGTCCATCACTTTTGGGCCAGGTTTCTACTTGTCAAAAACAAGATTAAAGATTGTTGCGACGATGATGCAGTCTCGGTCTTTCATCGCAATTGTACCGACGTGGGAATCCAGAATTCCCTCGACTGCCATCGCATACAGAGTTTCACGGAACTATCTGATGTAGTACAGAAGTACTGGATAACGAAAAGCACATGGAAGGCCCAGAAAACCCAACTGGAACCTGCTGCCTTTAAGCAGTGTACTGCCCGGGCTAAACGGATACACCCTTATGAGGCATCCGACCATAAGTCCGTCAGCAGAAAAAACAAACACTTTATGGGATAAATATCCATTCTTGACAAACTCCTCGACAAGCCATGTCCGATACATGTGACGCGAAGCACATACTCAACTCACAGCCTCCGAGCATGTTGGGTACTCTGGTAGGTAGCTAAAAGTGGGGAGGCCATCCTCACCACCGCCACTCCAGAGAAACATTCTCTGGAGGAGGACGATTTTAATGTCCTGACGGTCTTCGAGACTTTCTCTTCAAATAATCGACGTAAAAGGGCACTTCGCGACCTTGCCAAAGTCCACCAAGTAACCACAATGAGCCCATGGAACGATGCAACAATAACCTTCACCGCTGATGACGAACCAAGGGCCCGATCAGTCCGAGCACCAGCCGCTTTAGTACTAAACCCCATTGTGGACGGCTTTCGACTCACCAAAGTGCTCATGGACGGCGGCAGTGGGCTTAACCTTATCTGCGAGGACATGCTCGACAAAATGCAGGTTGATAGAACACGCATCGAGCAAAGCAATACCACCTTTCGAGGCATCATCCCCAGTTGAGAAGCACGATGCTCGGGGAGAATTAAATTTGATGTAGTATTCGGCACGCCCGAAAATTACAGGTCTGAAGAGTTGCTCTTCCACGTGGTTCCCTTAAATAGTAGATATCACGCCATTCTCGGGCGGGGCGCTTTCTCACGCTTCCAAGCTATACCCCATTACAGGTACATGAAGCTTAAAATGCCAGGGCCCAATGGAATAATCACAATTTCGAGTGACCCGGATAAAGCACTCCGTGCCAAAAACAAAACCGCATCTGTGGCCCTTAAGGCACTATCCGAAGCCTTCACGGCCGAAGAACTGACCACCCTACGATCCACGGTGGACAAGGATGATGTGATTCTTGATAAGAGACCTAAATCCACCTCCTTCAAGCCAGTAGATGAAATAGTTAAATTTAAAGTGCACCCAACGACCTCAATAAAACAGCGTCCATCGGAGCACAGCTGGACCCGGCGGTAGAAGCCGCCTTACGCGCGTTCCTATGCAAAAATTGGGATATCTTCGCCTGGCACCCTTCAGACATGCCCGGGATCCCACGCAGACTGGCTGAACACAACCTCAACATAATCAAACGACTCAAACCAGTCAAGCAAACGCTGCTGCGATTTTCTGAACCCAAATGTCAGGACCCCAATCCTAAGTCACACCGATCTAGCATGTAATACATCATATCACTTTGCGGCCTCACGCACGGTAGTCCCATGGGTGCCACCTTACCTGGCCCGGGACCGTTTGCACCTTTTGGCTTACGTATATGACAGTGCTGCTAGCATCCATATGACAAAGAACCCGGGTTGACATGACTAGTCGTTAACCTAAGGTGGCGCTAACTTACATTGACGGGCATACATGACCCGGCAACAAACGCGTCGATCAACAATGTATGAACCCAAGTCCTAGCAAGCTACAAGGACTTAAGGGAACAATGTATGACATTTCCCCAAAGGGACAGACACAGGAATGAAGAAGGACACATGCCGGCCAGCCTAAGTGTTCCGGAGTAGTAGCAAGCTACTATGGCTCAGTGGAAGTACTAGGAGACATTTCCCGGTAAGAGGGGCTACCAACAATAAACAACTAGGTTGTCGGATCCCACACATGCCAAGCATTTCAATAACATACACACAATATGCTCGATATGTACAAATACAACATGGCATCACAACAAAACTCTACAACTCAAAGTATTTATTCAATAGGCTCCAAGGAGCCAAGTATTACAAATATGGGTCCCATGACCCAACATTCAGAGCATACAAACAACGGAAGCATAACATGTCTGAGTACAGACAACTACAAATGAAAAGGGCTGAGAAGCCTGACTATCTACAAGATCCTCCCAATGGTACAAGATCGTAGCTGAGGTAACAATCTAAACGTCGAGGTTCACGCGGAACTACTAGTGAGACTGAAGTCTCTATATAAAAAAATAAATTAAGCGAACACGAGTAAAAATGTACCCAACAGGACTTGCATTAGATCTATCTAGATATGCAATATTATCATCAAAGGGGTGGTGGAGTTTAACTGCACCAAGCCAGCTTTGACGCGGTGGCTATCCTGTACTACGACTGCAAGTAACTCTTTTGAGGTGGCGCACACGAGTCCACATATTCACCATATCAATACACCACTATGGATCCGCTCCCGTCTTCCTAAGAGAATGTCATCCATAGCACTCACGCTTATCTTGCGCATTTTAGAGTATCCACTTTCATTTGTCTATGAACTGTATTGGCAACCCAGAAGTCCTTTACCCGGACGCAGCTATTCAAAAAGATGATGTTAACCCTGCAGAGGTGTACTTCTTCACACACGCTCTCGCTACTTACCGCCGTGTACACGTCATGTATCTCGGCAACCTTCAAGCGGAAGCCTGGCGAGGGTGTCGGCCACGACCTGACTAACCACACAAGTCCTTAGTCCAGGTTTATTGCCTACTTAGGTTACATCCGCAGGGACTCCGGCCGGGGTTTCCACATACGACCCCGAACAATTTGTGCAGGGTTCCCGAAGAACCAAACGGGTGTATCGGTACACCGGGCCACGTGCCTACCGCAACACAACCCACCCCTAGGGCCAGTTGAGGGAGTCCTGGATTAGGGGGTATCCGGACGGTCGGACTATATACTTTGGCCGGACTGTTGGGGCGTGAAAATGCAAGACTCAAGACTCCGTCCCGTGTCCGGATGGGACTCTCCTTGGCGTGGAAGACAAGCTTGGTGATCCGGATATTGTGTTTCCTTCCTTGTAACCGACTTCGTGTAAACCCTAGCCCTCTCCGGTGTCTATATAAACCGGAGAGGTTGGTCCTTAGAGGGCCGATCACAATCACAATCATAACCATCATAGGCTAGCTTCTAGGGTTTAGCCTCTACGATCTCGTGGTAGATCTACTCTTGTAATACTCATATCATCAATATCAATCAAGCAGGAAGTAGGGTTTTACATCCATCGAGAGGGCCCGAACCTGGGTAAACATTGTGTCCCTTGCCTCCTGTTACCATCAGCCTAAGACACACAGATCGGGACCCCCTACCTGAGATCCGCCGGTTTTGACACTCACATTGGTGCTTTCATTGAGAGTTCCTCTCTGTCGTCGCTGCAAGGCTCAATGGCTCATCTCGTTGTCAAGGACAACATTACCTGTGGGGGAGCGCTGGCTGTAGGCCAAACTCTCCAACTCGGCGGCTTCATCATGGCTTCCCCATCGGCTGTCGCGCCGACGATGACCTCTCGGGTCATCACGCACAACCTTCGCGTCAATTCGGAACTCGCTGAACAGATGGATCCGATAGAGCTCTGCTCCCATAATGAGCTCTTGGATCACATTGCCGCTTTGGGAGTCGCTACAGACTATGACCGGATCGGGCTTAAACCCGACCAAAGGGACATTAAATCCCCGCCGGCCACCCATGAGATAGCGGTAGTGGAGGAACCACATACGGATTACCCCTCTATTTTGAGGACGAATTATGTCTGGATCACCGAGCTACCTAAGCTGGACACCCGCTCAAGGGAAGACATGACCCAGGTCCCGGACTTAGGATCGGGTATCGGGCCGGAAAAATTGGGCAACACCCCGGATCCCGAGCTGTCGAACTCGGAAGCTCCCCTGCCCCTAGGCGCTAGATCGGATCAGAATCCGGATTCAGCTACGAACACCCACCCACACTTAAACTACCTCTCCCATATCAGACAAGAGCCCCATGAGATAGTACATCGCTACTGGGCCAGATTCCTCCTTGTGCTAAACAAGGTCAAGGATTGTCGTGAGGAGGACGCAGACTCAGTTTTCTGCAAAAACTGTACGAACAAAGGAATCCTTAATGCCATAAGTCACCATGACATAGTGCACTTTGCTGACTTGGCAACCATAGTACGGAAGTGATGTGCACGGTGATCAAGTCAGGGTTCATGATTGCTATCGGATTTCGGGTTCCGCAAACCCATGAGATGTTTGAACTCTAGGGTGCGTGCGGAGAGCTCAGCCTATCCAGCCTGCCTGCTCGCGATCCTCACAGCTTAGCGTGTCGAGCTCAAAGGGACAGAGAGACACAACAACTTATCCTGGTTTGGGCCACCTTGCGGTGTAATACCCTACTCCAGCTTTGTGGTCGATTTCCTTGAGGGGTGGATGATGAACTAGTGCAGTGGATGAACAGCCTTAGGAGGTGAGGTGTTCTTGAGCTCGAGAGAGTTGGTGAGGTGGTCGAGTTGGAATGGATCCGATCGAGTCTCTCCCTCTATGGTGGTGGCTAGGTCCTATTTATAGTGGCCTTTGTCCTCTTCCCAAATGTTGGCGGGAAGGGATCCCACAACATCCAGATTTGAAGGGGGCAAGAAGTACACCCTATCCTGACTAAAGTGATCTTCACTTGCAAAAGTATCTGGTCATGACGCTCTGGTGGGCTCGGCGATGACCTCCATCCTGGCGGTCTTGGTCCTGTTACACCAGAATGGAAAACTTCCACTGATTCCTTGGGACACCATGCCTGCTGCTTGCCTCCTCTACACCAAAGAGGAAACTGGTACTATGCGCCCGCTGGCGCCCGCCTGGCCTTGGTCGTCATGGCTCACGTCAGCTGAGCCTCGTGAGGGGCAGCCAGCATAGAAGTCTCCGCTCCTCGGGAGCCAACCTGAGGAGGCTGATCCGCTTGGAGGTCTTGGCGCCGCCCGCCTCACGAGGCTTGGCCCCTCGTGAGGGTCTTGAGTTGTTGATGCTGAAGCTGGGCCGTACCAGGTCGTCGATGGAGCCACGCAGAGGGCCGCAAGCAGGCAAGTCTGGGAACCCCCGTATCTAGAACACCGACAGTAGCCCCCAGGCCCAAGGCGCGCTCGGACTTGGCTTCTAGGTGAAGCCAAGGGGCAAGTGCGGAGCGTCACGGGCCCTAACCGCCCGTGGGAATGAATGACGCGTGGATATTGACGGGACATGGGTGTCTCCACTTCCCCATGCTACCTCGACAACCGTTCGACTTGACGGGTCGATGCTACATGCAGAAGATCATCATTGCACGAGGTCGTGGAGGCAGGCAGTTGGCCTCCCTTTGGCTATAAATGAGGGGAGGGGCAGAGCCCCCCTTGCTCATCTCTTCCTCCGTCTTCTCGTCACTCGCCCCTTCTCCTTCTCCATCTTGTTGTAGCATCCATGGTGCCGCCACGGAGGTTCTCGGCTGCTGAGAAGGGAAAGGCCCCCAAGGAGCGGCCAGCTTCTCCACCACCCGAGAGAGGCCGCGGCCGGCCCCGCAAGCATGCTGCAACCCCGGCGGTGGCCCCTAGGGGGCGTGGGCATGCATCTCCAAGTGCTGGTGTCCCCCTTGGCGCCCATGGTGGTACTTATTCTCGCGGTGGGGCAACCAGCCCCGGAGCAGCCCACACGACGAAGGGAGGCATGTCGTGCTTGCGCGCCGTCCTCGACCATGCTTCTCCTCACTGGACGTGCTCCCCGAATTTGTGGTGTGGTCGGAGAGGCCTGCCGGCACCTCACTCCGGCTTCCGCGCTTCTTCTTGGGCGAGCTGCCATCCTCGGGACTCGACGGCCTCTGGCTACAGGCTGACGGCTGCTGCAGCAGGGCCTCATAGGTGGGGACTGAGGTCGCTGCCATGGGCAGTGTGGTTCTAACCCGTGGCTGGCAGACGTTCGCCCGCGCACGAGGCCTAAACGGTAGGTGCACCCTCCACTTCAAGTATGACGCCCTGGCGACCCTCTTCGTGAGGGTGTTCAGGGAGGACGGCTGCCGCGTGGGGTGCTGCCTAGAAGACCGGCAACGATGATGAGCTCGGCCTTGACGTGGGCTGCGCTAGTGATGAGGATGAACTTGGCCTTGGCGACATCCACACCTCCTCCCACAGCAATAGCTCTTCCTCAGATGAGAGCTCGAGCAGCGGTGGCTACGACCTGCCTCCACACTGTCGAGCTCGGATCAAGGGTGGCGGTGGGTCGTCTCGCTGCCACGCCTCGATGAAGCTGGAGGGAAGACCGCCATGATCTCGGGGCCACCGAACTTGGACTCGAGACCCGCCACGGCCTCGGGCCACTTGCGGGTGAACTGGTGGAGCATCGGGGGCACCTCGAGGTGCTGCTTGAGGATGTGGCGCTGGCGCAAAATCCGCACGCCCTTGGGCCACTTCTATTTAACCTTTCCTTTCTTCTGCAATTTGAAAAAAAGTAGGGTGCCCCGCTGGGATGTGTAATGAACTATGGCAATTATGCCCTTTTATGCAATGCTTATTATCTTCATGTTGTGCCATGATGTCTGTACTCTAGGTAAGCAAGGGTAGGATAACTTAGCTTGATGTGTTTGCGGTGGCTTCCCACCTCACGAGGGCGAGGCCCTTGGCGTCTGGCGAAGCCCCCATTCCTGGTGACTCGGGAGGCGCTTAAGGCCTCGGGAGATGTTGTAGATCCGCTGCAGAGCTGTTTACAGAAAAAAAAACATGTCTAGCACCTCGTTCCTCTTTGCGCAAGCCTCCTGTCATAGGTTAGATGTGGCTTGATGCACCACGTCGTGCTGCCTGAGGGGCACGGACACGAGTGGGTGTTGGTGCCCATGAGCTTGATTGAGCGCTCCTTGCGAGGATAAAGCCGAGGCACTGCGGCAATGGGGTTCCGTGAGGTGTGCTCGTGCGAGGGCGGGCCCATGCACGCACACCTGCCTAGCCCCCACACATGAGGCGCGCGAGGAAGAGCGATGGGCAACTGCCACACCTTCCTGGCCCAGGCTAAGAACGAGTGAAACGAGAGGAGAAAAATCCAACTTGGCGAACCAAAGCATGAAAGCACCAACTCCATTAAAGACTACTAAAAGATTGCAAGCCACTTCGGAAAGCAAATGAACTGCCACGTCCGGCACCTAGTCTAGTCTTCTCACCAGCGCGGAGCTAAGTGCTGCCACTAGGACGTGGGAGGGAGCCCCCCTGAGGCCCCAGGGCGGCTCTCAGGAGACTCCAGGGCGTGTACAGCCCCACTCATTATTACGTGAGAGTGTCACGAGCGGAGACCTTCATAGGCTGGAGCCTTTCTTCATGGGTAGAACTTCCGGAGGTGCTGGATGTTCTAGGCATTCTGGATGGGGACCCCGTCCTGTGTCTCTAGGTGCGCGGCGCCAGGCCTGGAGACACGGGCAATCCTAAACAGGCCCTCCCACATGGGAGAGAGCTTGTGAAGCCCCTCCCTGGAGAGCACCTGCCTCAGGACGAGGTCGCCCACCTCCAACGTCATGGAGCAGACGTTGTAGCAGTGGTACCGCCGCAGTTCCTGCTGGTACCTTGCCGTTTGGAGCGAGGCTTGACAGTGACATTCCTCCCCCAACACAAGATCCATACCCCACATGGCGTCCTGGCGTGCCTCGGCGAACGCAAGGACCCGTGTGGAGCGATGCTTGACCTCGTGTGGGGGAGATGCTTCAGCTCCGTAGACGAGGAAGAATGGCGTATCTCCCATTGGCTTGGTCGTGGTGGTGTGGATGGACCACAACATGGACTGGAGCTCGTCGATCCAGCCCCTGCCGCAGGCCTCGAGATTGTTCTTGAATGTCCTTGCCAGGAGGCCCCTCAAGACCTTGGCGTTGGCGCGCTCAGCCTGGCCGTTGCTCCTGGGGTCTGCCACTGAGGCGTAGCATATCTGCATTCCAAGGTTAGCACAGTATGTTTTGAAAAGGTTGCTAGTGAACTGCGAGCCATTGTCAGTGATGATGCGGTTAGGGACCCCAAACCGGCTCACGAGGCCTTTGATGAACTTGACGGCTGATCCAGCTAGGATGGTGTGGACGGCTTCTACCTCCGCCCACTTGGTGAACTCGTCGATGGCGGCGTAGACGTAGTGGTAGCCCCCTGGCACTCGGGGAAACGGCCCCAAGATGTCCAGCCCCCAAACCGCAAACGGCCATGTGAGCGGGATAGTCTGGAGGCCTTGTGTAGGCTGGTGGATTTGCTTGGCGGGGAACTGGCATGCTTCGCAGGAGCGCACCAGCTTAGTGGCGTCGTTGAGTGAGGTGGGCCCATAGAACCCACTGCAGAATGCCTTGCCCATGAGGGTGCATGATGAAGAGTGGTGTCCGTAGTCCCCACCATGTATGTCTGCCAGGAGCTCAAGACCCTGCTCCCTGGAGAGGCATCGTAAAGAAACATCATTGGGCCTCTTGCAGCACAACTCACCGTCATAGATGCAGTACGCGGTGGCCTGACGAGCCACACACTCGGCATCCTCCTCCTTCTCTGGCAGGGTCCCCCGAAGTAGGTACGTCTTGAACTCCTTGGTCTAACACCCCTCCTGAAGCTCAAGCGCGAGGAGCAGGCGGGCCCTCGAGGGTGGGCCGCATGCTGGGGCGCCTGTTGCTGGTGCTTGGGGTAGGTCCTCCTGAGGTGGTGCTGGTGCTGTGGCGAGGGAGTCGCCGATGGCTTGAAGAGCCGTTCCTCGAACACCCCTGAATCCTGAGGTAGCCTCCGAGATGCCCTCTTGGCGATGTCGTCCGCCTCCTTGTTTGTTCCTCATGGCACGTGCTACAATTCCAAGCCCATGAATTGTTTCTCCATTTTGCGTACCCCTTCCAGGCATTCCTCCATGTGCTCGTCCTTTAGTGTGTACTCTTTGTTGGAGAAGTTGATGAGGAGCTGGGAATCGCCCTTGATGGTGAAACGCTTCACCCCCAGGGCTGCCGCAGCCCTGAGGCCGGCGAGCAGGCCTTCATACTCTGCGATGTTGTTGGAGACCTTTTCGCCCTGCTAAAAATAGAGTTGTACAACGTAGTAGAGTTTGTCCTTGGCGGGTGAGATGAGGATGGCCCCAGCCCCCGCGCCTTGTCGTGAGAATGCACCGTCAAAGTACATGATCCATCCGTCTGGCGCCTCGTCTCTAGGCAAGTGGGAGCGGTCCTCGCATATCCCGCGGTCAGGGGCGCTAGTCCATTCTGCCATGAAGTCTGCGAGGGTTGCACCCTTGATGACCCTGGTGGTGCTAAACTCGAGCTGGAACACCTGAAGTTTGATGTTCCACTCTGCAACCCGCTCAGCGGCGTTAGGACTCCGCAGCACCCTCTCCAGTGGGTAGGCTGAAACAACCTTGATGGGGTTCCCCTGGAAGTAGTGGCACAGCTTCTGGGAGGCGACGAGGAGCACGAGCAAGAACTTTTGGGGCATGGGGTAGTGCACCTGTGCCTTCCGCAGCACCGTGCTAACGAAGTAGACCGGATGCTCGACGAGGGAGGAGATGTTGGTGAAGTCTTATGTCTCTTGAGGATGCGGGCCTTCGGGGGTCCCACCTCCTGCCGCACCGAGTGCGGCCTCGCGAGCATCGGCCTCAGGAGCCCCCCCGGGCCGAGGGGGCGGTTTTAACCTCGGGAGGAATGTTGGTCGTAGAGTCAGCCGAGGCCTCAAGAGAACCGTCCTGAGGCTGTTGTGCTTTGCTTGGTGATCGAGCGCCCTGCTAAGGGTCCTTGATCGTGCGCTCCTCTCTTAGCGCCACCAGAGTGGCGCTGGTGGAGTGAGGGGTGGAGGCCACATAGAGCACCAGTGGCTCGAGAGGGCGCGACGCCACCATCACACGCTGGCTGGTCAGGTATCTCTTGAGGTCTTGAAAGGCCGCATCAGCTTCAGGGGTCCACTCGAACGGCCCCTTCTTTTTCACCAGCTTGAAGAACGGGAGGGCGCGTTCCCCCATCTTGGAGATCAAGCGCCAGCTTCTACATCTCCTTGAGCGTCTGCGGAGGGCTCATGTCTTCTATTGCCTTGACCTTCTCCGAATTGGCCTCGGTTCCTCTGTGCAACACTAGGAAACCCAGTAGCTTGCCAGAGGGAACCCCGAACATGCACTTCTTGGGATTGAGCTGCAGGTCCACCTTGCGTAAGCTGGCAAACGTTTCCTCCAGATCCTCAATTAGGGTCTTCGCCTCCCGAGACTTCACCACTATGTCATCAACATAGGCCTCAGCATTTCTCCCAAGCTGTAGACCTAGGGCGATGTGCATTAGCCGCTGGAAGGTAGCCCCGGCGTTGCATAGCTCGAAAGGCATGCAAGCGTAGCAGTACACCCCGCAGGGGGTTAGGAACGCATCTTCTCCACATCTTGCACGACCATCTTGATCTGGTGGTAGCCCGAGAAAGTGTCCAAAAACCACAACATGTCACACTCGGTGGTGGAGTCGACGATCTGGTCAATGCACGGAAGTGGGAAGGGATCCAGAGGGCAAGCCTTGTTGAGGTTGGTGAAGTCGACACACATGCGCTCCTTCCCTCCTTTCTTGGGGATGATGACTGGGTTTTCCAGCCATTCCGGGTACCGTACCTCCCGGATGACTCTAGCATCTTGCAGCTTGCAGGTTTCTCCGACAATGAATGCTTGCTTCTCGCTGGACTGTCAATGGGCCTTCTGCTTCACCAGGCGCATGTTTGGGCATACCTTCAGGTGATGCTCGATTATTCCCCTTGGAACCCCAACCAGGTCCTTGGGCTCCCATGCGAACACATCATTGTTGGCGCGCAACAAGTTGACCAACGCTTTCTCTTGGTCCTGGGGGAGGTGAGCTCCTATGGTGATGGTGGCGCCTAATGCCCCATCCTCATCAACTGGCACTTGCTTCGTCTCGGCTCGATCTTGGGAGAACAACTGCTTCTTCTTGGCTGGTGCTGCCCCTAGATCCGCAGGCTCCCCTTTCTCGCTCGGCAGTACAGACGTTGCGGACCTGAAGATGAGCTTGAGGGCCTGCAGCGCGTCCTTCGTGTCCCCTGCCACCGTGAGGAACCCACTTCAACCTGGCATCTTCATGAGGTTGTAGGCTAGATGAGTTGCCGCCATGAACTTGGCCAGGGCTGGGTACACAAGGATGGCGTTGTATGGCAGGTTGATCCAGGCGATGTCAAAGTTGATGAGCTTGGTGCAGTAGTTGTCGCGGGTCCTGAAGGTGATGGGGAGGCGGATTTTCCCCAGCGGGCTGGTGGAGCCATCGCCGACCCCGGAGAACGGCTTGGTGGGGCGGAGCTGGCCGGGGGGCATGTGCAGCAGGCCGAATGTCTCCACGGAGAGCATGTTGAGGCTTTCTCCTGCCGTGGTGGCTGGATGATCCTCTGGGCCGAAGTTGAGGTCGGCCTTAGGCGCCGCCCAGCCCGGGGGAGCCCCCGAGCCCACCTGGGCAACACTTACTTGTCGGTAGTACTGCTTGATGTGGCGGTCGGAGGGTGGTGCCCGCGAGCCACCTAGGAGAGCTGCAACGATGGGGGGCGCCGGCGCCACATAGTGTGCGATGAAGTGGTCGCATTCCTCCTCCTAGGAGGCCACAGAGGACTCCAGTAGGTTGAGCAACCAGGCGCGCGGTGCGCCTACGAGGGCCATGGGGAGCCAGTTGGCCTTCACCTTGTCGTCTTCGCCAGCCGCCCAAACTGCCTCCTCGTACGCCTGGAGGAAGCCGGCCAGGTCCGCCGCACCTTCATAGCATGGTGGCATCTCCGACCTGAACTTGGGTGGCCACTCCACCCGTCGCAAGGCGAGGGTGAAAGCGTGGAGGCCCTCGGCTCCCTCGAAGGTGCGGGACGGCTGAGTCGACGAAGGAACGTGTCACACCCTAGCTAGTCCATGCATTAGAGTGCTTGCATCATGTTTATCTTCATCAGGTACTTGGAAATGGGGATGATAGAACCCCCAGCATCCCCCTGAAACCAGCTAGGGTTTACTAAAATTATTTTCAATGAACCTGAAATGCCCTTCTAAAATGTTCATCATCTTTTCCTTGGTCTTAAACCTCTAACAAAAATGGTGCACAAATTTCTAGGACATCCTAAGGTCACTGGATTAAATTATAAGTTATTTGCATTTCGGTATTTAAATGCTAGTAAATATTTTAAATGTCCAAATAATCCCAAACTGAAATGTTCCATGTTGGATATATTCTAAACAGTGGGTATGTGCAGTTTGGTGATTTTTAAAAGTGATTAGGTATTTCTAGAAATGCAAAAAACTTGCAGAAATAAAAGAAAACAGAAAATAAAGGAAAAGGACCTTACGTGGCCGTTTCCACAACCCAACCCGCCTGGCGGCCCAGCACTGTGCTGGCCCATGCCAGCCAACTGCTTCGTCCCCGCCAGGCAAGTAGGGAGGTGATGCTGTCGGATATAGGGTTCCGGCAAAACCCTTAAGGTTCGAACACTAGAATGCGCACGAAGATCTCCTCCTACCGAATCTTGCTCTCAGCCTCGCCACGATCCCTAAGCTAGATCGATGAACTCACAGGACAAGAGACACAAGATTTGTACATGTTCGGTCCACCGTTGTGGTGTAATACCCTACTCCTGTGTGTGGTGGTGGATTGCCTCTTGGGCTGATGATGAACAATACAAGGGAAGAACAGCCTCGCGAGGAGAGGTGTTCTTGAGGTGGTATGGTGTGCGAATGAATTTCACCTTGTCCTTCTACTGTGGTGGCTAGCCCTATTTATAGAGGCCCTGGTCCTCTTCCCAAATATTGAGAGGGAAGGGATCCAACAACGACCATTTTGAAGGGGGGCAACTAGTACAGGCTATTCCGACTAAAGGTGGTCTTTGCCTGCCAAAGGCACTGGTGGTGACGCCGTCTTGGGCTCCATGGTGACCTCCGTCCTGCCGTCCTGCTGGTCTTGGTTTCGTTGCACCGATATGGAAACCTTTGCCTGATGCTTCAGTACTCCGCGTCTGCGCTTGCCCTCTTTGCACCAAAGAGGAAACGAGGACACTGCGCGGGCTGGCGCCCTCCTGGCTTGCGTCATGGGAACCTCGCGAGGTACCCCTTACCTTGATCTCTCCACCTCCTCGCGAGCCTGCCTGGTGAGGCCACTCCTGAGGAGGCCTTGTGTCGTCCACCCCGCGAGGCTTGGCCCCTCGCAAGGGTCTTGAGTGTTGGTTGACAAAGATGGGTCGTACTGGGCCACTGGTGGAGCCACATAGCGGGCCGCAGGCAGGCAAGTCTGGGACCCCCGTTCCTAGAACGCCGAAGTAGCCCCAGGGCCCAAGGCGTGTTTGGACTTGGCTTAGCAGCGAAGCCAAAGGGCAAGTGCAGAGCGCCGCAGGCCCCAACAACCTGCGGCCTCGGTTGACACGTGGCGACTGATTGGATGTGGGCATCTCCACTTCCCCATGCTGCCCCAATATCCGCCTGGCTAGGCGGCCACGGCGCCCTACACTATTATTTCCTACTCGCTGGCAGCGTGCTTCCTGTTCCCCCTTCTTTCTTGATTCCCTGCTTCCGCTCCCAATATGACTTGAGCTCTGCTCCCTCCATTGCCATGGCGCCAACTAGCAAGGAGAAGGGGAAGAAGCCTCTGTCCTCAGCCAGTTCACCCCCGATGATGGAGCCCGCCGTCGGCCGGTCGCTGGTGCTCAACCTGGAGGCCCTGGGCAAGGTCTGCCCTGTGCTCGCTTCCAGCTTTCATGAGTGCGGAAAGATGGTGGCATGGCCTGCATCCGGCGCCTCCATTTACAGGACAGTCACTGAGGTTCGGTTCTTCATCGACGCCTTGTGGGCTGGCCTGGTTCCCCCTTTCTCCGCCTTCTTCAACGCATTGCTTTCCCATTATCAGATCCATATGATGCATCTTGATCCTCAATCTGTTACCCTTCTCGCTGTCTTCGCCTTTATTTGCGAAGCCATGGTGGGCCTTGCTCCTTTGGTTGCCCTCTTGCGCCACTTCTTCTCGCTGCACCTGATTGACCCCTCGCAGGGCTTGGGGTGCGTGAGCTTGCAGGCTGTGGCAGAGACGGCCGTCTCGGGGATTGATTTTGATCTCCCACCGTCCATGAGCGGGTTCCGGACGCGGTGGTTGTACGTGGATGTCGGAGTGCTCAGCCCCCTGCTCTCGCCTCCATCATTGCCCACTGTCCCCAATCCCGGCTGGGGCCATAAGAGACTCGTGAGCCCCCGGCTTAACTTCGTCTGGTTCCGACTGAAGATGTTGAGAGATCTCAGCGTGACTCGCCCCGGGTGGTGAAGGAGTTCCTCCGGTGTCGCATTGCTCCTCTCCAGCGCCATTCTCAGCCGATGTGGGCCCTGACCAGTGACCAGGATCGCATGCGGCTTCAGGAGTCGGAGCATTCGCCCGAAGCGCAGTGGGCTGTGCTTGAAGTCTTGACTGGTGACCCCTCGCGAGGAGATATGCGGCAAGGGGGTAGCCTCTTGTATCTCTGCTCGAACAGGGTTGAGTTCGCAGGACAGATGCCTTCCTTTGACGAGTGGGGGATGCGCCCGGTCGGCCTTGTAGGTCCTCGCGAGAATCCTGTCACCGTGGCTCCCCTCCTTGCTGGCGGCACCAAGGTTGCCCCGAGAGTCGTCGCAGGGGGGCAAGCATCGCTTGAGGCTGGAGGCTTGGGTGCCGAGGCGCCAACGCCGCCTGGGGCTCCCAAGGCGTCATCCTCCGGAAACCGTGAAGCTTGCCCTGGGACGGTCTTTGAGGGGGAGATGCAGCCGGTGGCTCCTGAGGCCGGAGCTCCTGAGGTCGACTGCCTGGGTGCTTCTCCAGCCGTGCCCCGTGATGGCCCTCACGTCCAACGCCTTGGTCGGTTCCGCATGGACTTCACCGCGCTCTGCAAGAGGAAGGAGTCTTTGAGCTGCAGTGGTCGCACCTTCCGGCCGCTGAAGCATAGAAAGTACATCGCCATAGACGAGTAAGTACCTTGTCCTTGTAATTCCTCAATTGCTGCTTTCCTTCCTGACTATGGCTCTTCAGGATCCTTCCTGCCTAGCCCGCGGAGTCTCTCAAGAAGCAACCTCCTCCGGCCTTGCCTTCATCGCTAGCCTTGAGCGTCCCGAGCCTGCATGCCGCCACTGGCGCGGGGTCTGTCGGAGGAGCAAGCCTGCCCGCAAGGTGTCCTGAGCCCTTGCCTTTGCCGCCTTTCCTTCTCCACCCTTCCTGGAGAACAGCCAGCCTGCCCAGGGCTCCTCCTCTGGTCGTGGACAGCGAGTGGTGGGCGTCAACCCTTGGCTCCTCTTCAGGGGGTGAGCCTGTGCCGGTCCGGGTCCCTTCCGAGGCCCGACTAGCAATCATGGGGGCGCTAGCCCCCAGCCCCCTGCCGAGAGGGGGCGAACCGCTTCGAGCCCCGCCTACGGTGCCAATGACGGAGGACGACATCATCAATGTGCTCAAACTCGGGCGCGTACGAAGCATCGTCCTCCACGAGTTCCTTCGGAATGCGATGGATGCGGTGGGCCAGCTTGGTGGAGAGCTTGCGGATGTGGACGCGCGCCTTGAAGCTGAGGGCCTATGGCTGATTGAGGAGCGACGCAAGCTGAAGGTGGCCATCAACCTCGCGCGCCACCAGCGCGAGCTTGACAACACGAAGGCCGAGGCGTCCCTTGCAGCCTCGCGAGAGGCCTGCTCCCGAGCTCTGGAGGAGGCTCGGGAAGCAGATTATCGTTGCGAGATTGCAGAGAAGCACGCGTGGGAGTTCCAAGCCTGGAGCGCCTCCCTGGAGCAGCAAGTGGAGCTGCGTCAGGCTGCCCTTGCATCGCTGAGGGGGACGCCTGTCGAGGAGGAGGAGCTCCAGAAGCGTGAGGAGGCGCTGATGCTGGAGGACGCTGAGTGCAATCTTGATCTTGAGAGATTGGAGACGAGGGAGCGCCAGGTTGCCCAAGTGGAGGACAATGTTGGTGCGCGCGAGGCTCGAGTCTAGGAGGAGGTCGACCGCCGCATGGCGGAGGCTCGCGCAGATCTTGTGAGTAGGTATGACCTGTAGCTGAGGCTGGCTGAAGCCGAGGCTGTGGGCAGGACTGCCGCCCTTAGGTCCAAGCCGACTGAAGCGGAACGGTGCATGGAGGCCGCCGCAGCCGCCCTGGTCTCGCGCGCAGACTAAGTTGGCCTCCGCTCGTGCCGAGCTGCTTCCCCTTCAGCAGCGGGTTGATGACACCGAGTCCATTGCATGGCAGAACAGGGAGGAAGTGCTTGAATGGCAGATGCTGGAGCACATGCACGCCCCCATGATCCAAGACCTCAGGAACAGGGCCAACGTGGCCCTGGGCAACATCTATGATGAGAGCGCCCTGCATCCCCACGTGACCGACTATGCTAGTCACCTCTGCTTCTTCACTAATATGGTGACGCGCCTGGAGAACCTCTCCGAGAGAGCTCACCAGCTTGTCGAGAAGAGGAGCCGCAGCCTGCTTGGGCGCGCATTCTCCCGTGTCTTCAGCCACCTGCAAAACACCGACCCCAACTTCGACTTTGACGCCATCATCGCCCCGGTGCCCGAGGCCATCCGGGGCGACCTGGCGCGGTGGGTGGAGGACAACATGGATGCGGTTGTTATGGCCTTTGCTTCTGATGACAACGGGGTGGTAGTTGCGGCGGATGGCGGCGACGTGGTCAATGGTGGTGACGGTGGCGCTGATGATGGTGATGGTGATGCCAGTGACAACGATAGCAGCGCCAGCGATGCTTCTGGAGGTGACCAAGAGGATGCGGTGAGTGATGTGTTTGACTAATCCCGTGTTTCTCCGATGTTTATCCTGCATACAGAAGCTCGGGTGCGGCCCCAAAGGTTGTAAGAGCATTTTGGGAGGGGAAGCCCCTCACGTAAAAAGATTGCAGTCCGCATGCTTTTAGGAATGATGCTGAACATGTGCCTCCATGATCCTACGGGCCCTGGGGCGAGCTTGTTGTTGTAGTTTACCTTTAGCCAGGATGGGTCCTGAACCAGCTCGTGAGGTCGTGAGCTCCCGAGGATCCCCTGAGGGACCTGCCGACTCGGTCGAAAGGGTCTCATGAGAGCAAGTGCCGGCCGTAGTATGGAATGCGCACAGCGTATATGCGCTTTGCCCAGCCCCGCCCGCGAGGGGCTTGCAAGGGGAGGCAGCTGGTGCAAACTCCAAATTAGGGCAGAAACCAGAACACAAGAAGTCACACGAACGTGAAAAGACAACCCCCGTGCACACACAAATGCAAATTCAACTTCAACTTAAATCCGAAGCAAGGAAGCTCGACCACAGAAAGGGAGGCAAAAAGCAAAAGGCCGCGTCTGGCGCCTAGTCTAGTCTTCGACGTCTTCTCACCAGCGCGGAGCTAAGTACTGCCACTGGGCATGGGAGGGAGCCCCCGAGGCCTGAGGGTGGCACTCCGGAGACTCCGGGGCGTGTACAACCCCACTCATTATTACGTGAGAGTGTCACGGGCGGCGAGCTTCACAGGCACTGGGCCTTCTTCACAGGCACCAGGCCTTGCTTTATGTCGCCAGACGAGGGCCCCGCCTTGCACCACCCTCGACCACCATTGACGGCGGCCGGAGACCAAGGATGACGCCAATGGGGCAAAGGGGACGCCAGCGGCACCCTCGGTGACCACGGGTCCTCTGTCGGGGGCCGTCTTTGCAGCACCTCCCCAGCAGAGGGCCTACCTCCGGGGGCGCCTTGCTCCATGCATCGTGGGGAGGGGCTTGGCTCCCGACCCCTCTCCTGCAGCCCCTAGTGCGGTCCACCTGGAAAAAGGGAGGCTGCCGAGCTGGGGCAACCGTCTGCTGCTGTGACCTGAACCTCCTGCGTCCCATGGTTATCATAAGCTTGCTCCTGAGAAATTAGCGGTACCCGATAGCTGCTGTTGCCAGTGCGGTTTGTGAGGCTTCCTTGACACTCCTGAAAAGGCTCGGCTTCTGGCGTCTCTTCCTCCCAGCCTGACCCAAGGAACAAGCGAGGGTCGTCTTCCAGCGCGTACTCCCGATCGACCATGCAGGGCACGTAAGCCTCCAAGGTCGCCGCCTCGAAGACTTCGCCGTAGTGATGCATGCTCCATGTGGCCTGACCTAGCGCGCCATCTTGAGGATGGTAGAGCAGCGGCCCACCCGGGCCGTAGGCAGCGATGCACATGCCCTCGCTCGTCGGAGGCGGTGCTGGTGCAGCCTGGCGTCCAGCGCCGATGGATGAGCTGGTGTTGACGAAGCCTTGGGGCGTGCCTGGGGGCATGCGGGCACGGAGTGCCCCAGGGTGGAAGCTAGAAGCAGAAGGGAGGTGCCCCCGAGGCCGCAGCATCCAGGAGCTCGGGAACGCGCTCCAGCAGCGCGTCCCGACCGCTCTCCATCAACCTGCATCGCAGCAGCTCTCGAGCCATGGTGAGTACGGCCCTCATGTTTGCTTTCTCTCGTCGAGTGTGCGGCGTCATGGCCGCGGTGTGGCTTGAGGCCCTCGCAGCTGCCCGCATCTGCCGCGGAGTGAGGGCGGGCGGCGCGAGACCGCGCCTCCCTCACCCCGCAGCGTTCTGTGGTGTGCGAGCTGCCTGAGGCGCATGGTTGAGGTCAGCTTGGGTAGGCGGCATGGCACGGGCTGGCCATGCCGCCCAGCGGTCGGTGTTGGTCGCCGAACATGGATGCGACGAAGCAGTGGAATGCAGATCGGCGAAAGGAAGACTCCGGCGCACCCCTACCTAGCACGCCAAATGTCGGATATAGGGTTCTAGCAAAACCCTTAAGGTTCGAACACTGGGGTGCGCACAAAGATCTCCTCCTACCGAATCTCGCTCTCAGCCTCGCCGCGATCCCTAAGCTAGATCAATGAACTCACAGCACAAGAGACACAAGATTTATACAGGTTGGGGCCACCGTTGTGGTGTAGTACCCTACTCCTGTGTCTGGTGGTGGATTGCCTCTTGGGCTGATGATGAACAGTACAAGGGAAGAACAGCCTCGGGGGAGAGGTGTTCTTGAGGTGGTGTGGTGTGCGAATGAATTTCACCTTGTCCTTCTACTGTGGTGGCTAGCCCTATTTATAGAGGCCCTAGTCCTCTTCCCAAATATTAAGCGGGAAGGGATCCAACAACGACCATTTTGAAGGGGGATAGCTAGTATAGGCTATTCTGACTAAAGGTGGTCTTCGCCTGCCAAAGGCGCTGGTGGTGACGCCGTCTTGGGCTCCATGGTGACCTCTGTCCTGCCGTCCTACTGGCCTTAGTATTGTTGCACCGATATGGAAACCTTTGCCTGATGCCTCGGTACTCCGTGCGTGCACTTTCCCCCTTTGCACCAAAGAGGAAATAAGGACACTACCGGGCTGGCTCCCGCCTGGTCTTGATCGTCATGGCTTGCGTCATGGGAACATCGCGAGGTACCCCTTGTCTTGATATGTCCGCCTCCTTGAGAGCCTGCCTGGTGAGGCCACTCCTGAGGAGGCATTGTGTCATCCGCCCCGCGAGGCTTGGCCCCTCGCGAGGGTCTTGAGTGTTGGTTGACGAAGATGGGCCGTACTGGGCCACTAGTGGAGCCACGCAGCGGGCCGTAGGCAGGCAAGTCTGGGGACCCCCGTTCCTAGAACGCCAACAGACGCTGACGAGCGCGAGCTCACCAGGGAGCCACCTGCTTGCCGCTCAGCCCCTGGACGCGCTAGTCGACCTCCACGTCGCCCCCTCGATCGCCTGGACACCCCCATTCGCCCCCAACGCCTCTCCCTCGCTCCCCTCCGTTATGGCTGACGCAGCCGCAACCGCCTTGCCGTCGTAGACGTGGCCACCACCATGTTTGCGCCGCCTCGCCATGTCTAGCAGCTCCAACACCCTCCTCTTCGTCGAGCAGGATGAGCCCCGAGCGCTCGTTCGCCCCAAAGCCACTGCACCGACCTCATCCGACTCCGCCATCGCCGGAGATCCCCTTCGCCGTCGCCGCTGCTGCAGCTCATCCTCGACCGTGTCGTCTAGCTCATCATGAATGCCGTGAGCTTCTGCCCCTTCCCATCCTTTCCGTTCATGCTGCCGTCCACTGCTTCGACCGCAACGAGCTTCACCGCACGCGCTGCCGCCTGAGCTCGTCGCCAACGTAACTCCGGCCACCCAACGGCCTCACCACCATGTCCACTCACCTCACAGCACCTCCTAGGCCATGTAGGAGCTGCCCTTGAGCCTCCAAGACCACCACAGCAATCATTTCGACCTTGCCCGAACTCCAGCAACCGCACAGCTCGTCCCCGATGTCGTTTCCGGTGACCTGGAGCTCAACCACCACCACCACCACTCGACACGGCTCACTCCCAGCTTCACGTAGATGGTATCCGCCGTCCATTTGGTCATCGGAGGGCGAAACACGCAGCCTCCGCCACGTCGGGACGTCGCCGATGGCTAAACACCGACGAGTTAGCATAGTTTGACCAGGGGTTTGACTCCCCTGGGTCACCGACATCTGGGCCCTGCCATCTGGTCAAACCTAAATTAGTATTAAGCTAATCCTAATTAACTTATTTAATTAACAGAGACATTGACCAGTGCATCCCACTGGTCAGGTTTGACCTGGACGCCCCTGTTGACCTGCTGACGCAGTAACTCACTTTTTTGGATTTATTCTTATTCAGGAAATTTAATAAAATAGTGCAAAGTGCTATATATGAAATATGGTCAGAAAAATCCAATCTATCCATCTATACTGGTTTCATGCATGTTTAAATGACTTAACTTGTTGTTTAGTGCAAAACATGATAAAGCACTATTTAAGATCACATATGAGTTTGGAATTTGAATCTTTGGCTCAAAATGGCTCAAACTCATCTGGTCATAGTTGCATTAGCCCAACACACTCATTCTGCCATGTCTCATGCATGCATCATATTGTTGCAAATTGTTTGGTACTGATTGTATATCGGTGCTCTCTGCGGTAGGTTTTGCCCCGGAAGAATACCGCGAGAACTTGTACGAAGACCAGTATTAGACTACGGACCCGCAAGGCAGGCAACCAACCAATTGATCATATCGATATAATCCCATGTTCTCGCTCCTACTCACTTTTACTGCATTTAAGACAACGCGATTCAAACTGTTGTGTGCTACGGTAGTTGAACCCATTTCCTCTGCATGACATGTTATTGCCACAGTAACTAGATGAAACCCACTAGCATGTGTAGGAGTTGATTGAGCCATATGGATGTGTTTCCTACCTTGCTATGCCTGCTATGCTTAGAGTCGTGGCATGTCTGGTTCATCTGGGTGATGGGCTAGAGTGAAATGATCATGTCGTAATGAGAGTGATGTGTTGAACACGATTTGGTAAAGGTATCGATGAGAGGCCATGTGGGAGTACATGGTGGGTTGTTTCATTGGAACCGTCCTTAAGCACTGAGATCTGTATGTGTGATTTAGGATTCAGCTACTACCATGCATTGGGCCCTAAAATATGACCCCACTTGACTTCTTATCCACCCTAGTCGTCTGTCCAGGAGTTGCAAGTAGTTTCTGGTGTTTGTAGTTTCTGGTGTGAAGACGCTAAGTGGTGGAAACATGTATGAAGAAGTACACCCCTGCAGGGTTAACATCATCTATTCGAATAGCCGCGTCCGCGGTAAAGGACTACTTGGTTGCCTATACAGTTCATAGACAAGTAAATGGAAACTACTAAAAACTCAAGATAAGTGTGAGTGCCGAGGAGGGCTCTTCCGTAGGATGACGGAGGTGGTTCCTCGGTAGTGTATTAAAGTGGTGTGTAGTGGACTCGAGTGTGCAAAACAATTACACGTTGGTGTCTCGTAAGATATCTTAGCCAAGAGTCAAAGCTGGCTTGCTGCAATAACCCCACCATCCCTTCCTGATAATGTGCATGTATGTAGGATCTGATGTAAGTCTTGCTGAGTACCTCTGTACTCATGTTTGCTTAATTTACGTTTAAAGAAGATGCTGCAACCCCTTCTGATGGGTTCTTCGTAGACCTTGATGTCGACGAGTAGGCTGAAGCCTAGGTGGTGATCCTGAGCACATGATGGACCTTTGTAGAATAGCTAGGCTTCCTCAAGCCTCTTTTATTTTCTAGATGTCTGTACTCAGACATGTTACTTCCGCTGATGGCTTGTATGTTTGTATGACTTGAATGTTGGGTCGTGTGACACGTATCTGTGTGAATGTTATGTATGCTCTCTGGAGCTTTAGATAAAGTACTTGAGTTGTAGAGTATTGTTGTGATGCCATGTTGTATTTGCACATATCGAGCATATTGTGTGTATGATTGAAATGCTTGGTATGTGTGGGATCTGACTATCTAGTTGTTTATCCTTAGTAGCCTCTCTTACCGGGAAATGTTTCCTAGTGATTCCACCGAGCCTTGGTAGCTTGCTAATGCTCTGGAACACTTACATTGGCCGGCATGTGTCCTTCTTCATTCATGTGTCTGTCCCTTCAGGGAAATGTCACGCGGTGTCTATCGGAGTCCTGTTAGCCTGCTACAGCCCGGTTTACCAGAGTCCTGCTAGCCCAGATGCTAAAGCCCAGATTCACTCGCTGATGACCGACACGTTCGTTGTTGGGTCATGTATGCATGTCCGTGTAAGTTAGTGCCACTTTAGGTTCACGACTAGCCATGTCAGCCCGGGCTCCTTGTCATATGGATGCTAGCAACACTATCATATATGTGTGCCAAAAGGCGCAAACGGTCCCGGGCAAGGTAAGGCGACACCCGTGGGAATACCGTGCGTGAGGTCGCAAAGTGATATGAGGTGTTACATGCTAGATCAGTGTGGCATTGAGTCGGGGTCCTGACAGCGTTGGCATCACAACCAGACTGCCTGTAGGTTCTTCAAGCCAAACTGGTCGATGTCGAGTCTTAACCCGTGGAAATTGATTGTGTGATGGAAATTAAGGCTCTTTTTACTGCTTTACCTTTTTTTGAGGGTTAAGACAGTAGGAAAGGCTCCTACTTCATATATATTAACTATAAAGAAGCTTTTACATGGTGGTAATGACAAAGGTGGGCACCAAGTCAAGACTAAGCTACACAATTACAGAGTTAATAAGAGTCATGAGTTAGAGTTTGCATAGTGGAAGAGACAACATGTCTCATAATGGAAGAGACAACATGGAAGGCACCACATGCCTAAAATAGTTATTGTTGCACTCTTTCCAGAGACTCCAAGCAGCAACCAGAAAGATTTCCATGATCATCTTGCGTGGGTGTTGAGTATTCAATTGTTCAATAAGATCCAGCTTGTGTCCAACGGAGCCCCAAACGATGTTCAGTCGTTGCCAGCAAACTTTGCTAAAGGTGCAATGGAAGAAGAGATGTTCCACCGTTTCTTCAACGTGATGACCACACAACAGACAGTCAAGGTTGGAGCCAATGTTGTAATGCCTCCTTTTTAGCATGTTTCGTGTGTTGAGGCGATTAGATAGCAGGAACCAACCGAAGACTTTGATTTTTGGGGTGCACTTGGTGCGCCAAAGCCAACGAAAAGCCACATGGGCCACCACATCTTGAAAGAAAAATTGATAGTATGTGGCAGTCTTGAAGATAGTGACCCCCCAGCAGTAGGCCCAAATATCCTCACGATCATCGAGAGATACATCCGCAACATCAAGCTGTAGAAGCTTGAGCTCATCATGGGCTTGCACGGACAGGGGCGGCTAAAAGGTTTCATGCAGGGTGGTGGCCGTCAAGAAATCCCGGACCATTAAATCTTCATGATGGACATATGAGAACGTCCTTGGGTATTTGTCAGCATAAACATCATTATTCCAGTTGTCCTTCCAAAACAGTGTAGAATTACTGTTGTTGACTTGAAAGTGGGTGATACCACGATATATTGGCATGAGTTGAACGAGATCTCACCACCAAAATGAGCCGCGCACGTCAACTGCATGGGGGATTGAGTCCACGTACGCCTCCCAAACCAGCTGCACCCAGGGAATGTCCATCTTGTTGAAGAACTTATGAAAGAATTTCCGAAGCAGGCCATCATTTTGGACCTGCAAATCAAGAATACCGAGGCCACCACTCGATTTAGGACAGCAGACCATGGGCCAAGCAGCCAGAGAGTTGTGTTTATCGCCATCAGCTGTCTTTTTAATCCAGAGGCAATGTCTACGTATTTTGTCCAACTGGGCAATGATTTTCTGAGGTAGGTGCAGAATGCCCATCGGATATATGGCCAACGAGGTAATGAGTGAGTTAAGCAACGCCAACCTGCCAGCATGGGACATGAGAGACATGGCAGTAGTTATTTTTCGTTCTGCTTTGCACACAAATGGTGTTAAATCCAGAACTGTAGGACGAGTGGTTCCTAAAGGCAGGCCCAGGTAAGTAAACGATATAGCGGCTTGGGTGCAACCAAAAAGATTTTCCAGGGCACTGCACTTGTCGGCTGGGGTGTTAATAGAGACCATCATGGATTTATGAAAGTTGATCTTGAGCCTAATAGAGGTGGCGTAGTCTTCAAGGATTTGTTTCATCTTGGCCGCTTGGAGAAGACACGCAGGCAAAACAATGATAGTACGTCCGCATATTGGATGACGGGGTACTTAGCAAAACCTTTGGGAGGGATCGGGTGGTTGATCAGGCCTTGATCAAGTGCCTCATTAATGGCAGTTTGTAGGAGGTGAGCCGCAATGAAAAAATGAGGGGGACATAGGATCTCCCTGGAGGACCCCACATTTACATTGAAATTGCTGGCCAGGAACACTGTTGAGAAGCACAGAAGACTTGCCGGAAGAGAAGATATTTTCCATCCTGGCCAGCCACTTTGGTGGAAAACCCATTTTTTCATGATGAGGAGCATAGCAGAATGTTCAATGGTATCAAACGCCTTGGCAAAATCCAATTTAAGGAGGACAATTTCTTTCTTGGAAGCTTGACATTGATGTATATATTCGAAGGCCCAAGCCAAGCAATCATGGATGGATCTGCCATGCAGGAAGCCCTATTGATTTTTATGCACCAACTGAAGAATAATGCTTTGGAGACGATCAGCCAGAATCTTAGTGATCATCTTCAGACAACAGTTAAGGAGAGTGATGGGCCTGAAGTCGTTGACGTTGTCAGGCGAGTTGTTTTTTTGGAATCAACGTGATATAGCCAACATTGATGCTTTCTAGATTGAGACTACCCTGGTGAAATTCATGGCAGAGAAGATAGAAATCTTCTTTGAGGATAGGCCAGCACGCTTTCAAGCAGGAGCGGAGCTGGGCCCCGGGCACCCAGGGCCTAGGCCCGGGGCGTGGAGTTTTCTCAAAGCTATTACGAATATAGAATTCAATATGGGCCCAGGTTGTAGCCCAGCCCACATGCATAATGCTCTTCCAATTTTCAAACTGTAGAGCGTCGTCCCACACGCACGCACGACGGGCTGACCTACGCACGCGCACACCCACCTCTGCCATTTGCCGGGCTCAACCCTAGCCGCGCTACTAGCATTCCCGAGCGCTGTCATCCCGATCCGGCACCGTCATCCCATGCTGTTACCAGTCCATCACCGTCCACGATGGGCCATGGCCGAGCTCCTGGCCTCCCTCCGGCCTCCATCGTCTTGCGCGCGAGCCGGGAGCCCAACCTCCGCTGCGCCCCGAGCGTCATCCGCTCCAGGACGAGGCCGCCATGTTGTTGCGGTCCTACCGGCTACTGGGTAATTTTCTGACTGAGACTGTGCATAGTGCGTATATACTGAATAACTGAAGTATTTAACACTGAACTTTTGAGATGATATTTAACACTGAACCTAGGACTGCACTGAACTGAAATTCAATGGGAAAAAACTATGTGTGTAGCAGTATGTATATGTCTTGCATGTATTGCTGAACTGAAATTTATTTTTTTAAATGAAATTTGGGACATATATAAGTGTTAATTTTTTTGAATGTTAGTACACGGTTATTTTGGTTAGTAAGTGCGAAAGTTATCAATATCGGCCAAAAAAATTTGTTGGCCCGGGCTTTGTTTAAATCTTGGCTCCACCACTTCTTTCAAGAACGCGCCATTGAAACCATCGGGGTCAGGGGCCTGATCGGGTGGCATTGCCGCCACCACATCATCAATCTCTTTATGTGTGAATGGCGCCACAAGGTTGGCAAACATCACCTCATCCTTGAGAAGGTTGTCTAGGTTGAATTTCATCGGCGAAGGGTTGGCCTATCCCATCCGAGCTTTGAAAGCCTCAAAGAGTATGGATTCTTTTCCGACATGATCCTCAACTATACCTCCATCATCAGTTTTAAGAGAGCTGATGCAATTCCTCCAAAAATGTTCAGTAGCCACAGTTTGAAAAAAACTTTGAGTTCTCATCGCCAAATTGGATCCATCTAATAGTGCAATGTTTTTTCCAGTACTCTTTCTGATGCTGAAGAAGCCTTAAGAGATGTTTTTTGAGGATATTGCGAAAGTTTCTCTCAGGAGTACTAAATGGACGGCGATCTTCAATGTTATCCAGTTCTAGAAGTGTTTTGTTAGTGTTTTGAATAGCAATGTTTAAGCAGGAGATCTTCTTACTCCAATGCTTTAGAGCATATCTCACATCCTTGAGCTTCTGCCCAATTCTAGCAGCCGCGTTGGACAGTCTATTGTATTTCATGGGTTTGTTCCAAGCTTGTGCCACCACCTCCATGAACCCTGGGTGAGCAATCCAATATGTTTCAAATCTGAAGAGTTTACTTTTTGGAATTGTAGTTTGAATGACCACAGAACAAGGAGTATGGTCAGAGACTGGCTTCCCCAAAGGATTCACAATTGTGTTAGGAAACGATATAGTCCAGTTGAGCATGGTAAAAAACCAATCGAGTTGTTCAAGAAGCAGTTGTTGTTGCATACTAGACCAAGTGTATGCTCTGCGCTTAATGGGCAATTTAGTAAGGTTTTGTTCATGAATAAAATCATTAAATGCGAACATATCCTAGACATTCCCTCCCGGTTTGTTGCGGTTGTCAGGCGAACGAATGTAATTAAAGTTGCCAAGAATAAGCCAGTGTTCAGAAGGAGGGATATTCAAATCAAATAACTAGCTAGTGAAAGTAGCACGAGGATCACCTTGACAGGGACCGTAGACCTTGACAAGCTTCCAACAGTGGTTAGATTGAGTGGAGATGAACTCTACTCCTAACGCAAATTGCTCAGACAAAAAGATCCTGCCTGTGAAAACACTACTATTCCAAATCGTAATGATGCCACCCGAAGCGCCATGTGAGGGAATAAACGCAAACTGATCAAAATGTCGCGGGCATATAGATTTAAAAGTGGCAGCGTCAAAAGAAGGCTTCTAAGACTCTTGTAGGCAAATCACCGCGCATCCACTATCCTGAATCGCATTAACAAGTGCTAAATGTTTCTCAGGTGAATTAAGACCACGTACATTCTAGCAAAGTACATTCCAATTGCGCAAAAGCATCGAGGGAATAAAAGTTCAGATAACTGCAAGACGAAAGAAGAACCCCACCTGTTCTTCAGACAAGGCCGAAGTAGTGAGCTCTTCAGCGGGAACCGTGCAAAGGTTGGTACCAATGGCCTGCATGGTGGGGATGGGTGTTGGAGGAGGCAGCGTTAGATCAACACCATCATCTCTGGGGGCATCAACAGCAGGTGTAGCCACAGTAGCATCTTCAGTAGTCTCCACAACAAAAGGGATGACACGAGGCTTGACCCTGGACTTGGTTGGGCGCGAATTAGAGGCGTGAATGACCCGGAAACCATCATACTTGTTGGTTTTGGGCTTCGACGCAGGGTAGCAGGGTCGATCGGGGCCAACATCTTACCTTTCCGTTGTTTCTGAGCTTGTGCAGTGGTGGACAGAGAACTCAATGATCCCTGATCGGACAGTGATAGAGAAGGCAGCGGAGGTTCAGAAACAACAGTGACGAACTGAGCAGAGTGTGGGATCTCACCATCCAGGTGCATCTCATCAGTGATGGTGATCATGGGTTCAGACGGCTCCATGGTGAGTAGCAAAGGAGCAGATGGGGCATTCAAACTAGCCTGAGCGGGAGAAAACATAGTCTGGACCTGAGATAACTAAAAGTCTCCACCTGAAGGTGACACTTGCACCACCATTACTCCTTTACCTCATGGCATTCTGATTTGAGTCAGTCCATTCTTTCCACCCAGGGTTAAGGACTAGGATCTCTTCTCTCTATCAGGTTCACGTGTTACTAATCCATAGTAACTTATAGGATTGATGGTTACAAGCCCCAGTTCAGTTCTACTACTTCAGTATGTTGTTAAGTTGGACCCAGAACCTTGATATGATGTTGTTGAGTGTCTATGCAATCCTTTGCAAAGTGTATCCAAATCCTTTTTGAGCATTTACAGCCGTTATGTTGTCCAATTTCTGGTAGAAATTCTAATGTCTTTGAATTATTGGTGTTTCAGATGTCGTCTCGCATTGTTCACCAGGTGGTTTGACTGACCCGCGGCATTGACGTGCCCGGGCATACGGCCATGTTAGTACGAGTGATGACCGAGACTGGTTACAGATGGTATCCTGAATATACCGTTGATGAGCAGTTCCGCGACTTCAATCAGAGTCAGTTTATCTGCACTGTGAGGATTTTCCCATCTTATCCCGGTTCTACCGAGCCTCTGCACTGGTCCTATGGGCTCGGTATCACCATGGAGATGTCCGTGCAGGAGCTGCCTACTCTATGATCTCTATCATCCGAGCTAGGTATGCATCGCTGAATGATACCGAGTTTCCGCTACCTGCCGGCGGCACGCACTGGCCAAGTGGGCTATTACACTTGGCTATATGTCGATGCTGCTCATGAGGAGCCACTTATTCGCACTACTACCGAGATGTTGGAGGAAAGATACCGAGAGAACCGTGCCTTATGCATGAAATTGTACAACACCCGCCAGGACCACTGGGCTACCCTAAGGCGGCTCGCACCAGCCGTGCAGACCGGTTACCTGGATATGTGTGACTTGTACCCTGTCCGCACACATCTTCCGGCTCGCATGAATTATCCAGATGTTAGAGGTATCATGCCTCCGCGTGGGTGCCGTCTTCCACCCTTCATGGGGCGGAGGCCTCATCCAAGTCCGTATGGTCCACAGTCCCGACATGATCGCGAGTTCCTGGATCCACTTGTTCCGCTTCCAGGCTATGCGGGGGGTCTCTACAAGGACTGGTATGGAGCTGGAGATGACTGAGCTGGATTACGACACTAGTAGTTTGTAGTAGTTGTATTTCAACAGTCTTGCGCGTCTTGTGGAATACGACGTACCTTGTACTAGATTCCGGAGGTGTAAAAAATAATGTATAGGAGCTTGGGATGCCTCCGATGAGATGTAATCTTCCTTTCACCACAAATGAACTTCAGTTTGGTCTTGTACTAAACTGTGTATGGTGTGTATGACGGATGGAATAAATATGGCAGTTTCTGTATTTCCATGTCGTACGGATGAACATCTTGCATTCCGAGTTATCCATTACATTCTGCACTTCTATGTCAGGATATTGTCATCCTTGTCTAAAACATTGTTTTGTTTTCCTAGGTTGGTCAACACCCGCAACAACCCTGCTGCCCTGGAGCAGGGTGAAGGTAGTGGGGCTAGAGATGCGAATCTACCTTATCCTCCTTCCCTGGCTGAGGTCATGCTGGAGGCCAAGAGGAACAAACGCGAGACCAACCGTTTGCTGGAACACATCGAGCAGAACACAACACTGTACCAGAGGAACGACTTGGTGTCTCTCAGTGATTTTATCAAGTTACACCCACACACCTTCCATCATTCCGTCGAGCCCCTTGACACCGATGATTGGCTTCACAGCATCACCCACAAGCTACACTCTGCACACGTAGCCGAAGCTGACAAGGTCACATATGCTGCCTATCATCTTGAAGGCCCCGCCAGCCTCTGGTGGGAGAACTATGAGGCCATGCGCCTAGCTGGTCAGATCACCACTTGGGCAGAGTTCAGTGAGGCTTTCTGTGAGCATCACATCCCAGAAGGTCTCATGGATCGTAAGCGGGAGGAGTTCTGCAGTTTCACCTAGGGTAGACTCACTATGGATGCATACAGCAGAGAGTTTAGAAACCTAGCACATTATGCAACTGAGGAAGTTTCCACCAACGCCACGAAGCAGGCAAGGTTCCACAAGGGACTTAGCCCCGAGCTTTGCTGTGATCTCCGAATGCATGAGTGCACTTCCTTCTAGAATCTAGTGAACAAGGCCATCAGTGCTGACACAGGTCAGACTGATTTCGAAGCAACATGGAAGCACAGCCATGACACTGGTTCCTCATTCAGTTCTGGCTCTCAGAAGCGCCGGGTGTGGGTGCCTAACACCGCTCTGCCACCCAGGTTCACACCAAGGCCATCCTATCAGGCGCCTCGCCCAACCCAGCAGTATGCACCGGCCAAGTCTTATGGTGGGTCAACCAACAATGCTCCCCCATGTACCAGCACAGTGACATGTTTCAAGTGTGGTGAACAGGGTCACTACATGCGAGAGTGTCCCCACATCAACCCCAACCCCAACCAGTCTGGAAAGGCTGTTGGCCGTGGCAAGCCAGCAGGGAAGGTGTACTACGCCAAACCGGCCACCGCTGCATGTGGCCATGTGAACTATGTCTCAGCTGAAGAGGCTCGGGATGATCCCAACGTCGTTCTTGGTATGCTCCTTGTTAACTGCCGTCCGACATCTATTCTTTTCGATACTGGAGCATCTCATTCATTTATATATGAGATCTATGCTCGTTTGCATAACACCGCATTGTGACATGCCCTCTACCATGGAAATTTCTACTCCTAGTTCTAGATGGCAAACTTCTAAAGTAAGCTATGGGAATGAAATTCATATTGATAGACTTGTTTTCCTTGCATCTTTGATAGCTCTCAAATCCTCGGACATGAATATCATCTTGGGTATGGACTGGATGTTAGCCCATCATGCTAAGATTGATTGTTTCTTTAGGACTGTTCAACTTATGCACCCATCGGGCAAGGTAGTCAATGTCTTGACCAGAGTAGCTAAGCGATAGCTATACTCTCTTAATGCTAGTCCATTGCCAGACCTCGAAGATGTTCCGGTAGTCCATGACTTTCTGGATATCTTTCCAGAAGAACTGCCAGGTGTTCCACCTGACAGGGATGTCGAGTTCGTGATAGATCTTATCCCAGGAACTGTCCTAATCTCTAGGAGACCCTATAAGATGGCACCACTAGAACTAGCCGGTCGTAAGAAACAACTTGATGAGTCCTTGAAAAATGGTTTCATCTGTCCTAGTTCTTATCCATGGGCTTGTCCCGTCCTCTTCGTCAGAAGAAGGATGGTACGGATCAGATGGTTGTAGATTATCGACCCGTCAACTTGGTCACAATAAAGAACAAGTATCCGCTCCTCGGATCAAGGACCTGTATGATCAGCTCGCTCGATCCTCAGTCTTTTCTAAGATGGATTTGGGATTGGGCTACCATCAAATCAAAATCAAGAACGGGGACATTTCCAAAACGGCCTTTGTTACTCGTTATGGCCAATACGAGTACACCGTCATGTACTTCGGTTTAACCAATGCCCCAGCCACCTTCCCTCGGTTAATGAACTCGATCTTCATGGAGTATTTGGATAAATTCGTTGTGGTTTACCTCGATGATATACTCATCTACTCCGAGAATGAGGAAGAACATGCCGAGCATCTAAGGCTAGTGTTGATGGAACTTCGAGAGCATCGCCTTTATGCCAAATTCTCTAAATGTGAATTTTGGTTGCGAGAAGTGACCTACCTAGGTCATGTAATCTCAGGTAAGGTTATTGCTGTCAATCCCCAGCGAGTTCAAGATATTCTTAATTGGACTCCACCTGAATCGGTCGAGCAAGTTCGGAGTTTTCTTGGCTTAGCGAGCTACTGTCGCCGTTTTGTCGAGAACTTCTCCAAAGTTGCTAAACCTCTAATTGAACTCCTTAAGAAAGGTAAAAAGTTCGGGTGGACCCCACAATGTGAGCATAGTTTTTAGGAACTGAAAAGATGTCTGACGTCTACTATCGTACTAGTACCACCAGATTTCTCCAAGGACTTTGTTATCTATTGTGACGCCTCGCGACAAGGACTAGGTTGCATACTCATGCAAGATCGTCATGTAATTGCCTATGCTTCACGGAAATTTCACCCACATGAGGAAAATTATCCTACACATGATCTAGAGATTGCAGCTGTAGTCCATGCACTCAAAACCTAGTGACATTACCTTCTCGGTAATCGTTGCGAAATCTTCACGGATCACCAAAGTCTGAAATATATATTCACCCAACCGGATTTGAATCTCAGGCAAAGACGTTGGGTCGAGTTGATCATAGATTTCGACTTAGGAATAACTTACACCCCAGGTAAAGCCAATGTCATGGCTCATGCACTAAGTCGTAAATCTTATTGTAACAATCTGATGTTACAACAAAGTCAACCACTTCTCCATGAGGAATTTCGGAAGCTTAACCTTCACATTGTTCCTCAAGGATTCCTTTCCACCTTGGTGGTGAAACCTACTCTTACGGATCAAATCATAGCTGCCCAAAAGCGAGATAAAGGGATATCTCGGATCAAGGAGAACATTGCTAGCGGAGATGCTAAATGTTTCTCTATAAATGATCAAGGTGTTGTGTACTTTGAGAACCGTCTAGTGGTTCCTAAGAACTAGCATCTACGATAGTTGATCCTTAAGGAGGCCCATGCATACCCTCTCACCATTCATCCCGGTAGTACCAAGATGTATTAGAACCTACGTCAGAGGTTCTGGTGGACTAGGATGAAAAGGGACATTGCTCAATTTGTTGCTAATTGCGACGTATGTCGTCGTGTTAAAGCATAGCATCAACGGCCTGTTGGCACCCTTCAACCTTTAGTTATTCCGGAATGGAAATGGGATAAGATTGGTATGGATTTCATCACCAGTTTTCCCAGAACCAAAAGAGGAAATAACGCTATCTTCATCGTTATCAATCGTATTTCCAAAGTGGCCCATTTCTTACCTATTCGCGAGAGAGTAACCGCTAGCCAGCTAGCAAACTTATATATCTCTCGAATAGTGTCTCTCCATGGTGTTCCATTGGAAATTAACTCAGATCTTGAAGGTCTCTTCACCTCTCGATTTTGGGGAAGTTTCCAAAATGCTATGGGAACTCGTCTCTCCTTTAGCACCACCTTTCACCCTCAATCAAGTGGTCAAGTAGAACGCGTCAATCAAATTCTAGAAGACATGCTTCGAGCTTCTGTTATCTCATTCAGAATGGATTGGGAGAAATGCCTTCCATTTGCCGAGTTTGCTTATAACAATAGCTATTAATCTAGCTTGGGCAAAGCTCCTTTTGAAGTTCTCTATGGATGAAGGTGTCGAACACCTCTTAACTGGTCAGAAACCAGGGAAAGACAATTCTTTGGCCCGGATATGATCGAGGAAGTAGAAGAGCAAGTTCGCATCGTTTGTGAAAAGTTGAAAACGTCCCAATCTCGTCAAAAGAGCCAATATGATCATAAACATAAGGCTATGACTTTTGAAGTTGACGAGAAGGCTTACCTTCGGGTTACTCCTCTGAAGGGAACCCATCGCTTTGGTATCAAAGGCAAATTGGCTCCTCGCTACATTGGACCTTTTTGCATTCTTGCCAAATGAGGAGAAGTTGCCTACCAATTGGAACTACCTCCGCACCTCTCTAGAGTCCACGATGTCTTCCACGTTTCTCAACTCAGGCGTTGCTTCTCGGATCCTATCTGTGGAGTGGACCACGAAACACTTGATCTCCAGGATAATCTCACATATCGAGAATATCCCATTTGTACCCTTAATCAAGCCGAGCGTACCACTCGATGCCATAACATCAAGTTCCTCAAAGGTCAATGGTCACAACATTCCGAGAAAGAAGCCAATTGGGAAAGGGAGGATCGTCTTCAACTTGAGTACCCCGCATTCTTCCCGAAGGATCCTAAATCTCGGGACGAGATTTTTCTGAGTGGGGGTGAGTTGTCACACCCTAGCTAGTTCATGCATTAGAACGCTTGCATCATGTTTATCTTCATCAGAAACTTTGAAATGGGAATGACAGAACCCCCAGCACCCCCTCAAACCAACTAGGGAATTATTTTCAATGAACCTGAAATGCCCTTCTAAAATGTTCATCATCTTTGCCTTGGTCTGAAACCTCTATCAAAAATGGTGCACAAATTTCTAGGAAATCCTAAGGTCACTGGATTAAATCATTAGTTATTTGCATTTGGGCATTTAAATGCTAGTAAATATTTTAAATGTCCAAATAATCGCAAACTGAAATGTTCCATGTTGGATATATTCTAAACAGTGGGCATGTGCAGTTTGGTGATTTTTAAAAGTGTTTAGGTATTTTTAGAAATGCCACAAACTTGTAGAAATAAAAGAAAACAGAAAATAAAGGAAAATGACCTTACCTGGCCGTTTCCACCATCCAGCTCACCTGGCGGCCCAGCACTGTGCTGGCCCATGCCAGCCAGCTGCTTCATCCCCGCCCGGCAGGTAGGGAGGTGGCACCGACGAGCGCGAGCTCGCCACGGCGCCACCTGCTTGCCGCTCAGCCCCTGGACGCGCTGGTCGACCTCCACGTCGCCCACTCGACCGCCTGGACACCCCCATTCACCCCCAACGCCTCTCCCTCGCTCCCCTCCGCTATGGTCGATGCGGCCGCAACCGCCTCGCTGTCGTAGACATGGCCACCACCGTCTCTGCGCCGCATCGCCATGTCCAGCAGCTCCGCCACCCTCCTCTCTGTCGAGCAGGACGAGCCCCAAGCGCTCATTCGCCCCGAGGCCACTGCACCGACCTTGTCCGACTCTACCGTTGCCGGAGATCCCCTTCGCCGTCACCGCTGCTGCAGCTCATCCCCAACCGCGCCGTCTAGCTCATCGTGACCATCGTGAGCTTCTGGCCCTTCCCATCCTTTCTGTTTACGCTGTCGTCCACTGCTTCGACCGCAACGAGCTTCACCGCACGCGCCGCCGCCTGAGCTAATCGCCGACGTAGCTCTGGCCACCCAGCGGCCACATCACCATCTCCACTCACCTCACAGCACCCCCTAGGCCACATTGGAGCCGGCCTTGAGCCTCCAAGACCACCACAGCGACGAGTTCGACCTCGCCCGAACTCCGGCAGCCGCACAGCTCATCGTCAGCATCGTTTTCGGCGACCTGGAGCTCAACCACCACCACCACTCGACACGGCTCACTCCCAGCTTCACGTAGATGGTCTCCACCGTCCAGTTGGTCGCCGGAGGGCAAAACCCGTAGCCTCCACCACGTCTGAACGTCATCGGCGGCTAAACACCAGCGAGTCAGTGTAGTTTGACTAGGGGTTTGACTCCACTGGGTCACTGACATGTGGGCCCTGCCATCTGGTGAAACCTATATTAGTATTAAGCTAATCTTAATTAAATTAGTTAATTAACAGAGACACTGACCAGTGGGTCCCACTAGTCAGGTTTGACCTAGACGCCCCTGTAGACCTGCTGATGCAGTAACTCACTTTTTTGGATTTATTCTTATTCAGGAAATTTCAGAAAATAGTGCTAACTTCAAAAATTCATAGAAATTAATCTGTAACTCCAAATGCAAAGTGTTATATATATGAAAAATGATCAAAAAATCCCAATCTATCCATCTGTACTGGTTTCATGCATGTTTAAACAAGTTAACTTGCTGTTTAGTGCAAAACATGACAAAACACTATTTAAGATCACATATGAGTTTGGAATTTGAATCTTTGGTTCAAAATAGCTCAAACTCATCTGGTCATAGTTGCATTAGCCCGACACACTCATTCTGCCATGTCTCATGCATGCATCATATTGTTGCACATTGTTTGGTATTGATTGTATATCGGTGCTCTCTGCGGTAGGTTTTGCCCCAGAAGAATATGCGAGAACCCGTACAAAGACCAGTATCAGACTACGGACCCGCAAGGCAAGCAACCAACCAACTGATCATATCGATACAATCCCATGTTCTCGCTCCTGCTCTCTTTTTCTGCATTTAAGACAACGCGATTCAAACTGTTGTGTGCTATGATAGTTGAACCCTTTTCCTCTGCATGACATGTCATTGCCACACTAACTAGATGAAACCCACTAGCATGTGTAGGAGTTGATTGAGCCATGTGTATGTGTTTCCTACCTTGCTATGCCTGTTATGCTTAGAGTCGTGTCAGGTCTGGTTCATCTGGGTGATGGGCTAGAGTGAAATGATCATGTTGTAATGAGAGTTATGTGTTGAACACGATTTGGTAAAGGTATCGATGAGAGGCCATGTAGGAGTATATGGTGGGTTGTTTCATTGGAACCGTCCTTAAGCACTAAGATCAGTATGTGTGATTTAAGATTCAGCTACTACCATGCATTGGGCCCTGAAATATGACCCCGCTCGACTTCTTATCCATCCTAGTCCTCTGTCCAGGAGCTGCAAGTAGTTTCTGGTGTTTGTAGCTTACTAGAGGCCATGGGCAGCGCTGACCTTCAGGGTGGGCTGTGATGCGGTAGCTACATGGCCGGGCATGCCGGGAACCCGTTAGGTGTCTCAGAATCCTATACACATTGTTTGGGGCCGTATGTGGAAACCTCGTCCGGACTCTCTACGGATGAAACCTGAATAGGCGATAAACCGGTACTAGAGACTTAGTTGTTTAGGTAGGTCGTGGTCTACAACCATGTCGGCTTTCGCTTGAAGTCTGCCGAGCACATGTCGTGTGCAGATGCTAAGTGGTGGAAACATGTATGAAGAAGTACACCCCTGCAGGGTTAACATCATCTATTCGAATAGCCGCGTCCGCGGTAAAGGACTACTTGGTTGCCTATACAGTTCATAGACAAGTAAATGGGAACTACTAAAAGCCTCAAGATAAGTGTGAGTGTCGAGGATGGCTCTTCCATAGGATGACGGACGTGGATCCTCGGTAGTGTATTGAAGTGGTGTGTAGTGGACTCGAGTGCGCAAAACTATTACAAGTTGGTGTCTCGTAAGATAGCTTAGACAAGAGTCAAAGTTGGCTTGCTGCAATAACCCCACCATCCCTTCTTGATAATCTGCATGTATGTAGGATCTGATGTAAGTCTTGCTGAGTACCTTTGTACTCATGTTTGCTTAATTTACCTTTTATAGAAGATGCTGCAACCCCTTCTGATGGGTTCTTCGTAGACCTTGATGTCGACGAGTAGGCTGAATCCCAGGTGGCGATCCTGAGCACACGATGGACCTTTGTAGAATAGCTAGGCTTCCCCAAGCCTCTTTTATTTTCTAGATGTTTGTACTCAGACATGTTACTTCAGTTGATGGCTTGTATGTTTGTATGACTTGAATGATGGGTCGTGTGACCCGTATCTGTGTGAATGTTATTTATGCTCTCTGGAGCTTTATATAAAGTACATGAGTTGTAGAGTTCTGTTCTGATGCCATGTTGTATTTCCACATATCGAGCATATTGTGTGTATGATTGAAATGCTTGGAATGTGTGGGATCTGACTATCTAGTTGTTTATCCTTAGTATCCTCTCTTACCGGGAAATGTCTCCTAGTGCTTCCACTGAGCCTTGGTAGCTTGCTACTGCTCCGGAACACTTAGGCTGGCCGACATGTGTCCTTCTTCGTTCCTGTATCTGTCCCTTGGCGGAAATGTCACGCGGTGTCTATCGGAGTCCTATTAGCCTGCTATAGCCCGGTTTACCGGAGTCCTGCTAGCGCAGTTACTACAGCCCGGATTCACTCGCTGATGACCGACGAGTTTGTTGCTGGGTCATGTATGCCTATCCCTGTAAGTTAGTGCCACTTTGGGTTCACGACTAGCCATGTCAGCCCGGGCTGCTTGTCATACGGATGCTAGCGACATTATCATATACGTGTGCCAAAAGGCGCAAACAGTCCCGGGCAAGGTATGGTGACACCCGTGGGAATACCGTGCGTGAGGCCGCAAAGTGATATGAGATGTTACATGCTAGATCGATGTGGCAAATGTCGGATTTCGGGTTTCGCAAACACTTGAGAGGTTAGAACTCTGGGGTGCCTGTGGAGATCTCAACCTGCCTAGCCTGCCTACTCGCGATCCTCACAGCCTAGCGCGTTGAGCTCAAAGGAACAGAGAGACACAATAGTTTATCCTGGTTCAGGCGACCTTGCGGTGTAATACCCTACTCCAGCTTTGTGGTGGATTGCCTCGAGGAGCTGAGGATGAACTAGTATAGTGGATGAATAGCCTCAGGAGGTGAGGTGTTCTTGAGCTCGAGAGAGCTGGTGAGGTGGTCAAGTGGGAATGGATCTGGTTGGGTCTCTCCCTCTATGGTGGTGGCTAAGTCCTATTTATAGTGGCCTTGGTGCCCTTCCCAAATGTTGGCGGGAAGGGACCGCACAACAGCCAGATTCGAAGGCGGACAAGAAGTACACCCTATCCTGACTAAAGTGGTCTTCACCTACAAAAGACTCTGGTCGTGACGGTGCGGTGGGCTCGGCGATGAGCTCCGTCCTGCCATCCTGGCGGGATTGGTCTTGTTACACTAGAATGGAAACCTTCCACTAATTCCTCGAGACTCCGCGCCTGCCGCTTGCCTCCTTTGCACCAAAGAGGAAACTGGTACTCTGCGCCCGCCTGGCCTTGTTCGTCATGGCTCATGTCAGCTGAGCCTCATGAGGGGCACCCTGCATAGAAGTCTCTGCTCCTCGGGAGCCAGCCTGAGGAGGCCGATCCCCTTGGAGGTCTTGGCGCCGCCCGCCTCGCGAGGCTTAGACCATCACGAGGGTCTTGAGTTGTTGATGCTGAAGTTGGGTCGTACCAGGCCGTCGATGGAGCCATGCAGTCGGCCGCAGGCAAGCAAGTCTGGGTACTCCCGTATCCAGAACACCGACAATTGCAACAAAGGCAATGTCACTTTTCATGTTAATGGTAATGAACATACGATACACTTTCCAAAGAAACAACCTCAAGTTCATAGTATCAATTCTATTGGAAAATTTGAACTATTACTATTGGATGTTTTGAATTCGATCTTCCTACTGTCAAAAAGAAATAAGATATCCTAATTATTGGGGACATGCACATCACCGTTGAGGTAACATAGTGTTATTAAAAAAAATCTCTGGTTTCATGTTATTCAGAAGAAGTTTGTTAACAAGACTTGATCAACCTTGTTAGTCGATTCCTTTTGATGAGCATGAGATGGATGAAGTTAGAAAGCACAACTCTCTGTACCCACCTCTTACTTTCTGTTATTTATATTAAATAAAGCAAAAGTAGTATTTTCTGTATGTTTTCTAAATTATCCATCAATAAAAAAATACCCCGAAAATAAAAGTTCTCCAAATGCCCTAAAAATTGAGTATGCTTTTTTGTAGAATATTTGAGAATTTCTGGCACTTAGAACACACTAGGGGGACCCACCATTTGGTCACGAGGGTGGAGGGCGCGCCCCCTTGCCTCGTGGGTCCCATGTGGCCCCCTCCACTTATTCCAGCACCCACACACTTCGTCTTCCTCCAAAAAAAATCATCTCGTAGCTCAAACTCGTGTTCTTGCTTGTTTTGCTGCCGATTTCGATCTCCTTGCTCAAAGCTCCATTCAGAAAACTGCTTTGGGGGATTGTTCTTCGGTATGTGACTCCTCCAATGGTCCAATTAGTTTTTGTTCTAGTGCTTTATTTAGTGCAAATTTTTGCTGCTAAGGTGATCTTGTTATTGAGCTTGCATGTCAAATTTATATGGTCCAAAGTAGGTTTAATGCATGATATAGCCTCTAGGCACTTGTAGGAGTAGTTGCTATTAATCTTGTTGAGTTTGGTTCACTTTTATTTTGAGTTACTAAAAATCTCAAAAAAAATCAAAGGAAGAAAAATGTTTAGGAAAATGTACCAAGGTGGTTCTTCAAGGAAGCAAGCACCGAGGCTCACTATATGTGAGCCAGACCTTGAACCACGAAGAGAAGCTCCAGTGCGGCCTCGCGAATGGCCTTCGGATGAATTTATGACCCAAGCTGGCTTCAAGGATGATTTTGATGAGTATGTGCGTAATGTTGATCTTGACATAAGTGGCGCCAATACTATCACCTCACTAATTCCTTTGTGCGGAGGTTTAACTTTTCATCTAAGCGCAACACTCACACTGTTATATTTGACCTCTATGATAAATCATATACAATGGACGTTGAAGATTTTAACACTGCTTGCAAAATTCCACAGTGGGGCATCATTAGTGAACCTCGCAAATCTGAATATAATGATTTCCTTGCTAGCATCACTATGGGAGAAACTAGAGATATCACACAAGCTACCATAGGGAGCATTCATTTCCCTTCCATCATTACTTTGCTCTCTTTATAGATAGATGCATTAACGGTAAGGATGAGCTTTGCAACATTTGCGTCCCAAATCTTAGTGTCCTCAAGAGTGCGGTATTAGTTGATAAACGGTATAACTTGGCGGCCATTGTTGCACAGAGGTTACATCTTAATGCCAAAAATGGAGATTTATTTGGTGGAATTTATGCAACTCGTTTAGCTGAATACCTTGGTGTATCCATAAATGAAAATGATATTGAATTGCCACCTGCTTTTCTAGATTATAAAGCTATGATTCGCCATTAGTTTCTTGAGAGGAACGACCAGTCCCTCCAGACCGACTAAACTTTGACTGACAGCATGATGTCCATATTACTCTCCCTGCTCCTACTTTCTTTAATTTCTAGGCAAATGGGAGATATTTTATAACTAGGGAGGAGGCAAATGAATATGAGAGGAGGACGGAGGCGGCTCGCCTCCAGGCTGCAGCTCTTTAGGCGGTAGCTGCTGCATCTCAGTACAACCCCGACCACAACTTTGGATATCTGACAGGACAGTCATGGCCTTAGACCAGCTTAGGCCAAAAGCCTAAGCTTGGGGGAGTACGTATTTCTCACCGACATTGCATTCATGTTCACACACTCATTTTAGTTGTCGGTGTTCATACTTTTTCATTGTACTATCCATGCTAGTTTATTTTCCTTTCTTGCTTTCTTCTTGTGTGTTTGAAAAACTTTGAGTAAAACCAAAAAAATAGTTGTAGCTTTTAGTTAGTTTACTTTCCATGCTTGTAGTAGTAGTATTAAAAGAAAACACAAATAGATTTCTCGTTCTTCTTTTCCTTGTTTGGAGCTTTCCCGTGTAAATAGTTTTTCTCGTTCTTTGAATTTCTTTTCTTTGGAGGTCGAGAGGAGAAGACCATGATGAAACTTATGAGTGGATCTCATATGCATTATTGTTGATCTAACCAAGAGCAAATATTACCTTGTCTTCTCCTTTGAATTAAATGTTTGCAGATTCCAGCTTAGTCCAATGCACGTGCACTATTATTATCCACACCGTTCGGTCGTGCAAGTGAAAGGCAATAATGATGATATATGATGAAATAATTGAGATGAGAAAAAGCTGGTATGAACTCGACCTATCTTGTTTTTGTAAATATGATTAGTTCAACGTTCTTGATTCAGCCTATTATGAATGAAACATGTTTGCAATGACAATTAGAGATTATAGTTACTCATGCCATGCTTAATTAGCTAAAAGTTTATAATGGTTTACCTTGCGTGCCAACCTGCTATTAAAATGGTTGTGATGTGGTATCCTCCTTTGAATGATTCGAGTGGATTGACTTGGCACATGTTCACGCATGTAGTTGAAACAAAATCAACATAGCCTCCACGATATTTATGTTCATGGTGATTTATATCCTACTCATGCTTGCCCGTTGGACGGTACCCATTGTTTCAGACCAGCCGTGGAATGTTCTTGTTGGTGGTGGGGGGTATAAACTTTACCATTCTATTTGGGAACCGCCTATAATGTATGTAGCATGGAAGATATCAAGATCTCTTGGTTGTTATGTTTACAATAAAAGTATGCCGCTCAAAATATTATTTATCTCTGTTTCAAAACTCAAGCTCTGGCACCTATGCAAATCCCTGCATCCCTCTGTGAAGGGCCTATCTATTTACTTTTGTGTTGAGTCATCATCCTCTTATAAAAAAGCAACAATTGGAGAGCACCGCTGTCATTTGTATGCATTGTTATTAATTTACATTGAATATGACTGTGACTGCATCTTTTTTCCATGAATTACAATGCCTAGACAGTCCTTGATCTTCAGGGGTGCTCTGCATTTATGTTTTGGGGTCTCAGAAAGGGCTAGCGAGATACCATCTTGTTATATCATATTATCATTGTTTCGAGAAAATGTTGTCATCCAAGATTTATTATTATTGCTCGCTACTTGATTATGCCATTGACATGAGTAAATGTGAGACCTAAGTATTATTGTGAATATGGTTAGTTCATATTCTTTGCTGAAAACTTGAATGTTGGCTTTACATATTTGAACAACAAGATCAAACAGAGTTTGTAAAAGTTTTTCTTTACCACTTTCAGTTTGTCAACTGAATTGCTTGAGGACAAGCAAAGGTCTAAGCTTGGGGGAGTTGATACGTCTCCAACCTATATACTTTTTCAAACACTTTTTCCCTTGTTTTGGACTCTAATTTGCAGATTTGAATGGAACTAACCCGGACTAACGCTGTTTTCAGCAAAATTGCCATGGTATTATTTTTGTGCAGAAATAGAAGTTCTCGGAATGACCTGAAACTTCACGGAGTCGCATTTTGGAATTAATAAAAAATATTGGCGAAAGAATAAATAGAAGGGGACCCACACCCTGTCCACGAGGGTGCAGGGTGCGCCCACCCCCCTAGTGGGCGCCCCCTGTCTCGTGGGTCCCCTGGACCTCCACCGACCTCAACTCCAACACTATATATTCATGTTCCGGGAGAAAAAATTAGAGAGAAGGATTCATCACGTTTTTACGATACGGAGCCGCCGCCAAGCCCTGTTCTTCCTCGGGAGAGCTGATCTGGAGTCCGTTCGGGGCTCCAGAGAGGGGAATCTGTTGCCATCATCATCATTAACCATCCTTCATCACCAATTTCATGATGCTCACCGCCGTGCGTGAGTAATCCCATCGTGGGCTTGCTAGACGGTGTCGTTTGGATGAGATTTATCATGTAATCGAGTTAGTTTTGTTAGGGTTTGATCCCTAGTATCCATTATGTTCTAAGATTGATGTTGCTATGACTTTTCCATGCTTAATGCTTGTCACTAGGGCCCGTGTGCCATGATTTCAGATCTGAACCTATTTTGTTTTCATGAATATATGTGAGTTCTTGATCCAATCTTGCAAGTTATAGTCACCAACTACATTTTATGATCCGGCAAACCCCGGAGTGATAATAGTCGGGACACTTCCCGGCGATGACCATAGTTTGAGGAGTTCAGGTATTCACCAAGTGCTAATGCTTTGGTCCGGTTCTCTATTAAAAGGAGGCCTTAATATCCCTTAGTTTCCATTAGGACCCCGCTGCCATGGGAGGGTAGAATAAAAGATGTCATGCAAGTTCTTTTCCATAAGCAGGTATGACTATATTCAGAATACATGCCTATATTATAAAAATTGATGAACTAGAGGTAGTTCTGTGTCACTCTATGTTATAATTGCTCTATGTTATAATTGTTGCATGACGAATTACATCCGACATAATTATCCATCATTGATCCGTTGCCTACAAGCTTTTCACAAATTGATCTTTGTTAAGTTACTTCTCCGTTGCTACTGTTATGATTGCTACAAAACTACTACTGTTACTTTTGCCACCGTTACCGTTACATCCATACTACTCTGCTACTAAATACTTTGTTGCAGATATTAAGTCTTTCAGGTGTGGTTGAATTGACAACTCAGCTGCTAATACTTGGGAATATTCTTTGGCTCCCCTTGTGTCGAATCAATAAATTTGGGTTGAATACTCTACCCACAAAAACTGTTGCGATCCCCTATACTTGTGTGTTATCAAGACCTTTTTCTGGCGCCGTTGCCATGGAGCATAGCTCTATTCTTTGAGTCTCTTGGGATTTATATATTTTGATCACTATGAGGAATTTGAAAGATCAAAGAACCAAGATCTTTCCCTCAACTACGAAGGGAGGTAAGGAACTGCCATCTAGCTCTGCACTTGATTCACCTTTTGTTTTGAGTAAACTTGCGACACCTACACCTGCACCTGCTATTGATTGTAATATGTCACATGTTATTGATGATGCCACTTTTGCTATGAATGATGCTTATGATGATACTACTTCTCTGCTTGATAATAATATGCCATTAGGTGAATTTCTGGATGAACAACTTGCTAGGGTTAGAGAGAATGAAATTAGCAAAACTGATGATATTAATGAAAGTGATGATGAAGATTCTCCCCCTAGATATGAATTGCTTGTTGTACCTGAGGGTTATATTATGGATGAAGAAACAGCTAGAGACTTTCTTGCTTGCAATGATAGATATGATCTTAAGAAACTGTTGGCTAAGTTGAAAGAAAAGTCTTTGAATGCTAGAATGTAATATGACCCTACTTTTGCTACTTCACCTATCTGTGTTACCGATAAGGATTATGAATTCTTAGTTGATCCTAAGTTAATTACTTTGATTGAATTTGATCCTTTCTATGGCTATGAATCTAAAACTGTTGTGGCACATCTTACTAAATTGTACAATATAGCCACCCTATTCACTCATGAGAAAAAAATTTGCTATTACTATATTCTTAAATTGTTTCCCTTCTCATTAAAGGGTGATGCTAAGATATGGTTTAATTCTCTTGCTCCTGGTTGTGTGCGTAGTCCCTAGGATATGATTTATTACTTCTCTGCAAAATATTTCCCCTCTCATGAGAAACAAGCTGCCTGAAGGGAACTATTTAATTTTGTGCAAATTGAAGAAGAGAGTCTCCAACAAGCTTGGGGGAGGCTTCTCCGATTACGTAACGCTTTGCCTGATCATCCTCTCAAGAAAAATGAAATACTTGATATCTTTTATAATGGACTAATCGATGCTTTCAGAGACCACGTGGATAGTTGTGATGGTTGTGTTTTCAAGGAAAGAAATGTTGAGCAAGATGAATTGCTATTGAATAATATATTGAGTAATGATAATGATTGGACACTTCCTAAACCAACTCCTAAGCCAACTCCGAAGAAAAGGGGTATTCTATTTCTCAGTCCCGAAGATATGCAAGAGGCAAAGAAATCTATGAAAGAGAAAGGTATTAAAGCTAAAGATGTTAAGAATTTACCACCTATTAAAGAGATACATGGTCTTGATAAAGGTAAATTCTCTTTATAGATTTGATGAAGGTGATATTCCTCGTAATAAGTCTGCTAGCCAATCCTTGGATGAGTTTGATAATTTCATTGTTAAACAAGAAAACTTCAATGCTTATATTGGTAGACAATTGAAACGTAATGCTTATATGGTTGAACACTTGAGTGATTATATGTATAGAGTTATATGTTTCCTTAAGCTTATTAGTAAACATGCATCCATGGTTACCACTCAAGTAGAACAAGTACTTAAGGCACAAGATGATTTGCTCAATGAATTAAATAATAAGAATAATGATAATGTTGTTAGAGTTATGACTAGAGGTGGTAAAATGACCCAGAAACCTTTGTATCCCGAGGGCCACCCTAAGAGAGTTGAGCAAGATTCTCAGAAAATTAATATAGATGCACCTAGTCCTTCTAAGAAAAAGAAAAAGAAAAATTATAGGCCTTTGCATGCTTCTAGTGAACCTGTATAGACACACCTAAGAATCCCAATGATATTTCTATTTCTGATGCTGAAACACAATCTAGTAATGAACATGAACCTAGTCATAATGTTAATGATGATGTTCATGTTGATGCTCAACCTAGTAATAACAATGATGTAGAGATTGAACCCGTTGTTGATCTTGATAACCCACAATCAAAGAATTTTTTTATGATAAGAGAGACTTCATCGCTAGGAAGCACGGTAAAGAAAGAGAACCATGGGTTCAGAAACCCATGCCTTTTCCTCCTAAACCATCCAAGAAATAGGATGATGAGGATTTTGAGAACTTTGCTGAAATGATTAGACATATCTTTTTGTGTATGCGTTTGACTGATACGCTTAAAATGAATCCCTATGCTAAGTATATGAAAGATATTGTTACTAATAAAAGAAAGATACCAGAAGCTAAAATTTCCACCATGCTTGCTAATTATACTTTTAAGGGTGGAATACCAAAGAAACTAGGAGATCCAAGAGTACCAACTATACCATGCTCCATTAAAAAAACTATGTTAAAACTGCTTTATGTGATCTTGGAGCCAGTGTTAGTGTTATACCTTTCTCTTTGTGTCGTAGACTTGATTTGAATAAGTTGACACCTACCGAAATCGCTTTGCAAATGGCTGATAAATCAACTGCTATACCCATCGGTATTTGTGAGGATGTGTCCGTTGTGGTTGCAAACATTACTATTTAACGGACATTGTTATTCTTGATATTCTCAAGGATGACAGTATGTTGATCATCCTTGGTAGACACTTTTTGAATATTGCAGGGGCTGTTGTTGGTTGCAACAAAGGCAATGTCACTTTTCATGTTAATGGTAATGAGCATACGGTACACTTTCCAAAGAAACAACCTCGGGTTCATAGTATCAATTCTATTGGAAAAATTTCAACTATTACTATTGGAGGTTTTGAATTCCCTCTTCCTACTGTCAAAAAGAAATATGATATTCTTATTATTGGGGACATGCATATCCCCATTGAGGTAATGTAGTGTTATTCAAAAATTCTCCGGTTTCATGTTATTCGGAAGAAGTTTGTTAACAAGACTTGATCAACCATGTTAGTGGATTCCTTTTGATGAGCATGAGATGGATGAAGTTAGAAAGCACAACTCTCTGTAGCCACCTCTTACTTTCTGTTATTTAGATTAAATAAAGAACAAATAGTATTTTCTGTCCGTTTTCTGAATTATTAGTGCAATAAAAAAATACCCTGAAAATAAGAGTTCTCCAAATGCCCTGAAAATTGAGTATGATTTTTTGTAGAATATTTGAGAATTTCTGGCACTTAGAACACACCAGGGTGACCCACCATTTGGTCACGAGGGTGGAGGGCACACCCCCTGCCTCATGGGTCCCACGTGAACCCTCTCCACTTATTCCAGCACCCACACACTTCGTCTTCATCCAAAAAAATCAACTCGTAGCTCAAACTCGTGTTCTTGCTTGTTTTGCTGTCGTTTTCGATCTCCTTGCTCAAAGCTCCATTCACAAAACTGCTTTGGGGGATTGTTCTTCGGTATGTGACTCCTCCAATGGTCCAATTCGTTTTTGTTCTATTGCTTTATTTATTGCAATTTTTTGCTGCTAAGGTGACCTTGTTCTTGAGCTTGCATGTCAAATTTATATTGTCCAAAGTAGTTTTAAGGCATGATATAGCCTCTAGGCACTTGTAGGAGTAGTTGCTATTAATCTTGTTGAGTTTGGTTCAATTTTATTTTGAGTCACTAAAAATCTCACGCATTTTTCAGAGGAAGAAAAATGTTTAGGAAAATGTACCAAGGTGGTTCTTCAAGGAAGCAACCACCAAGGCTCGTGATACATGAGCCGGACCTTGAACCATGAAGAGAAGCTCCAGTGCGGCCTTGCGAATGGCTGTCGGATGAATTTATGATCCAAGATGGCTTCAAGGATGATTTTGATGAGTATGCGCGTAATGCTGATCTTGAGGTCTTCGTATCAGATAAGTGCCGCCAATACTATCACCTCACTGATTCCTTTGTGTGGAGGTTTAACTTTTCATATAAGCGCAACACTCACACTATTATTTTGACCTCTATGATAAATCATATACAATGGACGTTGAAGATTTTAACACTACTTGCAAAAATCCACAGTGGGGCATCGTTAGTGAACCTCACAAATCTGAATATAATGATTTCCTTGCTAGCATCACTGTGGGAGAAACTAGAGAGATCACACAAGCTACCATAGGGAGCATTCACTTCCCTTCCATACATTACTTTGCTATCTTTAGGTAGATGCATTAATGGTAAGGATGAGCTTTGCCACATTTGCGTCCCAGATCTTAGTGTCCTCAAGAGTGCGGTATTAGGTGATAAATGATATAACTTGGGAGCCATTATTACACGGAGGTTACATCTTAATGCTAAAAATGGAGATTTATTTGGTTGAATTTATGCAACTCGTTTAGCTGACTATCTTCGTGTATCCATAAATGAAAATGATATTGAATTGCCACCTGCTTTTCTAGATTATAATGCTACGATTCGCCATCAGTTTCTTGAGAGGAACGATCAGTCCCTCCAGTACTGACTAATCTTTGACAGACGGTGTGTTGTCCATATTACTCTCCCTGCTCCTACTTTCTATAACTTCTAGGCAAATGGGAGATATTTTATAACTAGGGAGGAGGCAAATGAATATGAGAGGAGGATGGAGGCAGCTCGCCTCTAGGCTGCAGCTCTTCAGGCAGTACCTGCTGCATCTCAGTACAACCCCGACTAAAACTTTGGATATCCGCCAGGCCAGCCGTGGCCTTAGACTAGCTTAGGCTAAAAGCCTAAGCTTGGGGGAGTACGTATTTCTCACCGACATTACATTCATGTTCACACACTCATTCTACACTACAAAAAGAATACACTTCCGTGATTATACGTGTTTGTCACAGTAGGTCATCTTTTTTGTCATGCTTGTACCTCCATGACGATTTTATGACAGAATCAAGATAGTCATACCTGTGCTGTCGTAGAAGTGTTCCATGACATTACCAAAATTATCATCACGGAAGTGTCCACTTCCATGATGATAAATCACGCGTCATCGAAGTGCTTTCGTCAAGGGTGACCGACACATGGCATCCACCGTAACGGAATGCCGTTAAGCTATCGGGTTGGGTTTTGGATTCGATAACCCGTTAACAGCCCCGACCAATGGGGATTTTCCACGTGTAAAATCATCATTGGCTGGAGGAAACACATGTCGGCTCACTGTTGGGATAGATGTCATCCACTCATTGGACCAAAGGCGCCTATGATACATCGACACGTTGCACGGCCCAACAGAGGCCCATTCCTGTGAAAAGGCCTGCCTGTTTGACTTGGTCAAAAGGTGGCAGGCCATCCCACGGAAAGCCTGTTAACGGCATATTCGCATATAGCCCATTTACAGCCCGCTAACCTAGGGCACGTTATGACCTATCCAAATTAGGCCCAGTAGCGTCATCTGGGCCATCCAATATAACTCCAGCCCATTTTAACTTCCGGCCCATGTATGGCCCATGACGTCTTTCGGCCCATATGAGGCCCTTTGTAACTCTTGGCCCATTAACGGCCCATGGTGAAACTGGCCCATAATGAACAGTGTATCACTTTATACCCATTGGCGGCACATGGTGAAACTGGCTCATAATGAACAGTGTATCAGTTTATACCCATTAACGGCCCATTATTCTGTTGGGCTGTTTCCAGCCCATGTTATCTTTCGGCCTTCTCAGGGCCCACTTATTCTTGGGCTCATTTCCAGCATTCGTTTACTTACGACCCGTTACTGTCATTTTCTGCTTGTCGGCCAAACTCAGCCCGTGGTTACAGTCCGCCCGTTTGTGGCCCGTTAATACATTGGGCCATTTTCATAACATCATCAAATACAGCCGATTATTGACGGCCTGTTATGGTCGGCCCTTGAATGGACGATTCCAACTCTAGCCCGTTTACGGCCATAATGCGGTCTGTTATTGGCCCATGTTTAGCCAACCGATCATACGGCCCGTAGGCCCATTGATGATATGGCCCGTAGAAGGCCCATTGTGTCTACGGCCCGTAGAAGGCCCACTGTTTCTACGGCCCTTAGAATGCCCATTGTTTCTATGGCCCGTAGGAGGCCCATGGTAACTACAGTAAATATGTAGCCCATGGTTATTGTGGCCTAGTTTTAAAAAATAGGTAATTGCGGCCACTAGCAAACCGCGAAAAAAGAACTGCACTGACTACAAGCAAACAAATAAACAAGACAATAAGGAAATAAATAAGCAAGCAACTTACGCTAGGCTATCACGGCTATTACACATATTACATCCACTGGGCATCAAAGTTCGCCACCAGTGTAAATATATGGAACAAAGCAGCATATAAACGCCGCAGCAAAACAAGTCCAGAACTGAAACCACTTCAGAAGAGCTCAAGAAACAATATCCTGGGTACCCATAATGTTGGCAAGATGCTTAGCAAGCTTATTAACTTTCTCTTGTTTGGCGCTTAAATCCTCCAACACTTGTTGTTGCACAAGAAAGTATGCATCTGAATTCTGTAGGGACTTCCTCAGTCCTTCTGCTTCCTGTCGCATAACATCTGATCGATATCTTTCAACTTGAAGTTGAGACTCAAGAAGCCGAACGGATTCAGGCAGCAAGTTCGAAGAGCTGGTGCCAGCAGTAGTAGCTAGTAACTCAAACACTACATCAAGACATGACTTTGGGGTTGTCTCAGTGTCTTCAATATAGTTTTTATCAGTTTCTTCGAGACCAACAGGGATGTCTCACTATCTTGAACCTTATCTGCATTACTTCCTTTACCATTGCATAACGGGGTACTCTTCTCCAATATTTTATCCGTGTTCTAAAATTGAAACAAACAAACACATCACAGGTTTACAATGTAGTATATGAAACTCATTTTGGTAAACCAGTTCAGTAGTAAGGTGGACAGGATAACAACATGAAACAAACATATATCTATGTAGTATGGTCACTGTATGGTCTATATCATTCTAGTTTATGTTACCAAATCAAGATAGATACAGTTCGAATCATATCTATTTAAGACAAAGCAGCATAGACAGAATATAAGTGTGGGAAACTACACAGCAATAACAAGACTTGTAATGTGCATGGGATGAGAACATAACTGTTTATTCAATTGAAGCTGAAATCAACATAGAGCAAGTTACAACAACAAACACGTTAAAGAAACAGGTTTAAAACATACATGTTGTGCCATTGGAGTTTCAATTGCATCCTTCAAATTTGAAATTAGTTGGTATGAGTAAATACAGTGATGCAAGATCAAAGTAGTATGAACCATAGCTACAGAACCTGACCTGAGAACAATTCTTCTTCTGCTTTAAGCGTTGACTTGGGGTTCGGAGTGGTGGTCCTCGTGCTTTGGGCACTGCAGTTGCCTTACTAACTGTTCGTGTTTGGGTGCTCTGTGATGGAGACAGTGCTGTGTCAAAGGGAACTGGGTTATTATCTGCTGGGGTTGGGGTTAGAAGGGGTGTAGCTGGTTCTCTGTCCAACTGGGTAGGGGTACAATCTGCGTGAGTCTGGGTTATGTGTGGTGGGATTGGTTCTTGGGCAAGTACAGCCATGGTTCTATCTGCATCGACAGGTAGCACGATCGTTTCTAAAGATCGTGTTTTTACTCCCACAGATACTGCCATCACCCCCTCCAATTGAAATGGTTGATAAACAAGAAAAGTAATTGAATGTACAGACACTGTAAGATAGACAGGTGCAATGGATAGGGAAGAAAACAATGCATGAAATAATTCACATTTATGTTGTCTAACCAAACAGAATAGCAGTACATAATTTCACATATATGATGGCTAATTAAACAGGATAGCATGACAAAATTTCACATGTATGTTGGCTAACTAAACAGGATAGAATGACATACTTCAAAATATGATGACTATGTAAACAAGATGACATGATATAACTATACGATGTGTCTATTAAAGTGGTTGGCATGCCATAAATCACAAAGATGCTGTCGGTGGAAACATGATGGCATGATATAATTCACCAATAGAATGACATAATTCAAAATATGATGACTATGTAAACAGGATGAGATGATATAACTATATTATGTCTTTAGAAAATGGGTTGGCATGCCATAATTCAGATACATGTTGTCTATGTAAACATCATGGCATGATATAATTCAAATATATGATTTATATACTAAGGAAGTGAGCAGAGGGCAATCGCATATATGATGTGTCAACTAAGGAGATGGCATTCAATATTGTGTATATGATGTAAAAACTAAGCATTGCAATACAACATATGCATGATATGAGTAATATAACCCTTCCAAGTTTGAGCATACACCTCAGGGGGATAATAGGACTGGTCACCTGCCTCTGAATCCTCCTCTGAAGAGCTATCTGTAACCATCAAGATCTCTGCTTCAGCAGGTAGCATTGTCTGCTCTCAAGACCTTGTTTTCACTCCAGATTTCTCCATCACCAATTCAAATGGCTGATGCACAGGAAGAGCAGTTGAATATACAAACATAGTCGACAAAAGCAATGAGAAATACAAAAAAAGGACGACATGATATAATTCACATATATGACGCTTGGCTAAACAGCATGGCATTGCATAATTCACATGTATAATGCCTTGCAACGAGATAGCATTGGATAATTCACATGTATAATGTCTTGCAATAGGATGGCATTGCATAATTCACATATATGGTAATTAGACACTAAACAGGTGGCATTCACACAAAGCATGTCTAAACTAAGCAAATGACATAGCAATGCAAGATACCATACGCATGATATGAGCAACATAACCCTGCCAAGTTAGAGCATGCACCTCGGGGGGGAATAGGACTGGTCAACTGACTCTGAATCCTCCTCTAAGGAGCTATCTGTAACCAGCAAGACATGCGCTTCGTCAGATAGCATTGTCTGCTCTGAAGACCTTGTTTCTACTCCAGATTTTTCTATGACCATGCCGAATGGCTGATGCACAGGAAGAGTAATTGAATCTACTAAAAATTTTGACAAATTTAACACATAATAAAAAATGATGGCATGATATAATTCACATATAAGATGACTGGCTAACCAGGGTGGCATTGCAAAATTCACGTATAGGATGCCTGGCTAAACAAGATGGCATTGCATGATTCACATATATGATAAAGAAACTAAACAGATGGCATTGACACAAAGCATGTCTAAACTAAGCAGATGACATCTTGATGTATACAGTAAGCAATGCAAGGCACCATATGCATGATCTTACCAACATCGGCATGCCAAGTTAGAGCGAAGACCTCATGGGGTAAATAGGAGTGGTCTTCTCCTTTTGAATCCCCCTCAGAACAGTTATCTTCCTCTTGATTACGATCCAAAATGGGTGGAGAGGGGGCTGCCTTTGCACCCACCATGGAGCAACGTCTGCATGAATATTTTTTGCCACGCAAGGCTCGTCTATTTCGCTCTACATGTTCAGTTCCATTGTGTACAATAACTGACATGCATAGGAATATAAGATAGTGAGATTATGTAAAGAGTGCATGCACAAATCCAGACTGATGGTAGCAAACTGTGGATAGACCCAAAACCAATGATAGCAGGTAGATAATAGCTTTAGTTAAAAAAGACAGATAATGGCTCCTTTATGTTTGTTTGCACCCAACATGAAACTCATAGTAAACACCCGAGATTATCCAGATAGTAGACAGATAGTACTGATTGCCGCCCCAATATGTACCCCACAACCATTTAAAAACTCAAGTTTCAGCATTAGTTGACCTGGCTCGGAGTCTAATAGGTGAAAACGATGATAAAGTAGCATGTCATCATATTAAGCGATGCATAACGTAAGCAGACATAGAAGAGTGCGACCTCTCTTGCGGACCCGTGTAGTCCTCAAGGCCATCTGCTCAGTTGATGATGGTAATGAAGTTGTCGTGGCTGCCGGCGGCAGGGAAGAAGATCTGAGGCGGCGTAAGACAGTCTAGAGAGCGGATCCCTGCTGTGGTGAACCCTTCCGTCATTGGAGCAGCTGAGCTGGGGTGGAACACAGCGCCGCAGGAGCAGGACAAACCACACAAGGTTTTCTTTGACACATATCTATAACAGAAGTAATTGTGTAAGGGCTTGTTTGAATTTGAGGATTTAACAATGCAGGGATAGGAAATAGGTAGGAATAGGATAGGAATGCACATGCAGAATAGAGAATTTAATAACACAGGATTTCTGCCAATCTGGGTGTTTGATCCACAAGAATTGGAAGATCACAGGATGCAAAGAAGCATGGTGAGATTAAGTCAAACCACAAGAAAATGTACGGTTATAATGCTATTATGCTACTATATCTTAGTCTTGTGATTCATGAATAGGAATTTGAAAAGGAGGACAAGCGGAAATTAAAATTCCTACGGTTTTTCTTTCAAGGAGACACTAAAGGAACAAATCCTACAGTTTTCCTTTGCTCCATTCCTTTGAACCAAATTCATGAATAGTAGTACCATAGGAAACTTTCCAATTCCTATGTTTTTCATTCAATTTTCCTTTCAAGCACTGGCGATTCTAGTAGACAGGGTTGAGCAAGGAAAAGCCTACACTAAAAAATGTTTTGTGCTACTTCTATTACTTTGGACCCAGGCCACTTCCCTACTACCTCAACTCCCGGGCCCATCGACAAATGCACAGCTCAAACGCGCAGAGATAAGTAATGATGGCGTTCAAGAGAGTCCATCACAGATAGCTAAGTTTCCTGGTACCTCACTGCCTGTCATATAGTAGGATAAAATAATCATATTTCACGTTACTACGTGTGCTCAGTGGACAATATATATAACATGTAGAGTAAAAAAAGAGATGCAATAAGTGTACAACCTCTTTGGCGAAGCCATGTCGATCCCACCTTGATTGGGTTGGACGGTGAGGATGCTCCGGCTGACTTGGCTGTTGAAGGAGGGGAAGAAGATCTTAGGCGTCTAGAGATGGAGCCCGAGGTACTGCTCCACTGTGATGGAGGGTTTCATCGTTGGAGCAGCTCTAGTGAGTTGTATGACATCGAAGCTGAAGCCGGACAAGAGAGACAACGTTAACCCGAGTGGAATTCTAATAGCATCTCCAATAGATGACGTAAAATACATAACCACAAAGTGCTAGATGTAAAATACATCAGTCGCTCATCTCTGAACTTAACTGTTGAAACTGAATTTAACTATCGAAACTGAACTTAACTGTCGAAATTGAATTTTGCTGTCGAAACTGAATTTTACTGTCAAAACTAAATGCACTAGAGGTGAGGCTACACGTCAGTCGACTGACTTTTTCAATCTCTGGTCGGTCAATTTTGCAGCCGTTGGATACGAAATCAAGGTCCTACAGTTCATCTTCAACCTCCACCCCCCTGAGCCGCCAGCCACCACCGGCCAAACCGCCGCCACCGCCAGCAGTGCGCCGCCCCGCCCGCCCCAAAAACACTCCCCACTGCCGCCCCAACCATCCCTCTAGGCCCCCCCGTGCCGAACTTTTTCTCCGGCGATCCCCACACCACCACCCCACCACCGCTGGCGACCACCTCCCCCACCCTGAACCCTAAGATAGATAGTGGGGTACCTCTCCGGCGAGCCTCCTCCCCATGCGGCTGG